>NC_134523.1:1345189-1367689 GCF_027942865.1 Odontesthes bonariensis | reverse complement strand
ACAAACTGCATGGCTGAAATACTGGAGGGGCTTCCACGCTTGAACATTGCAGAGTCTGCTGCTTTGGATTCCACAATAACGTTTGAGGAACTATCTGAAGCGGTCCAGCAGATCAACTGTGGGAAATCGTCTGGGATTGATGGACTTCCAGCTGAGTTCTATAAGAGTTTTTGGACTCTAATCGGGAGAGACCTCTATGAGGTTTTAAAAAGCTGTTTGGACTCTGGGACATTACCATTAAGCTGTACAAGGGCAGTATTAACACTGCTACCCAAAAAAGGAGACCTCGGCCAACTGAAAAACTGGAGACCGGTCTCACTACTATGCACTGATTATAAAATAATTGCAAAGACGCTTTCAAATAGACTCAAGGAATGTTTAGATAGCATAATTGATATTAGCCAAACTTACTGCGTTCCAAATCGCACTATAATGGATAACCTTTTTCTTATTAGAGACATAATTGACCTACACAAGTTCCAGGATTTAGAGGTCGGGCTTTTCTCCATAGATCAGGAGAAAGCATTTGACAGAGTAGATCATTCATATTTGTTTAAAACACTGGATTTTTTTGGGTTTGGGAAGAACTTCACCTCGTGGGTTAAAACATTGTACTCAGGGGCCACTGTTTTGCTGAAAGTTGGAGGAGGACTCAGCAGACCAATTCCTGTGCAGAGAGGAATTAGACAGGGGTGTCCCTTATCTGGGATGCTGTACGCTTTATCAATCGAACCTCTCCTGAATCACCTGAGAAAGAATCTCTGTGGGTTGACATTTGATCATAACAAAACAAAATCAATTAGTCTATCAGCTTATGCTGATGACGTGACAATAATGATCACCACACAAAATGAAATTGGAATAGTAAAACAAAAACTATCATTATATGAAAAAGCTTCTTCTGCCAAAGTAAACTGGTTAAAGTGTGACGGTTTTCTACTTGGGGAGTGGCGCGACAAGAGTCAGCCAATTTTACCGGCAGGCTTACAGTGGAGTAGAGATGGCACAAAATGTTTGGGTGTTTTTCTGGGAAACAGTGACTTCCAAAACCAAAATTGGGAAGGCATTGTAGAGAAAATCAGTGCCCGATTGTCTCGATGGACATGGGTCCAGCCTCAGCTGTCCTATAGGGGGAGGACCCTGGTGATCAACAACTTGGCTGCCTCTATGCTTTGGCACCGGTTCATGGTTGTGGTACCTCCAGATGATCTCATCAGAGAAATTCAAAAGAGACTGGTGAACTTTTTTTGGGGTGGACACCACTGGACTAAGGCAGCTGCACTCTTTCTGCCTGTCTCAGAAGGAGGACAAGGCCTAATCGACCTCCGTAGTCGGTTAGCAACATTCCGCCTTCTGTCTGCAAAACGCTTTCTATACCATAAACAACACATTTGGACTGAAACAGCATCTACACTTCTTCATAGAGTACAAAATCTGTCATATGATAAACATCTGTTCCTGTTAGATCTGGAAAAAGTAGATATTGGACAAACCTCACTTTTTTATCAGTCAGTACTTCATGCCTGGAGAACCATATTGAAAGCTAAGAGGAACTATAATCAGATATTTGGAAAAGTCGGAGAAGAACCATTATTTCACAATCCATTTGTCAGTAGTAAAATGCTCAACTCCATTACGGGAAGAAGGATTTTCACCAACGCAGGACTAACCAAATTAGTTGGAAGACCACCAGTAAACTAAGCGAAGAAACAGGATGCAAATCTCTCCTTCTACTGCAGAACCTACTACAAGAAGTGATTGGGGGGCTTCCTGTTTTTTCAGACAAGCTCTAGGGATGGAAAATAGGGAAGCTCAGCCTATCCCATCCACAGACTTTCCATCACTACCCATCAGGGCCGCAGTGGAAGGGAGCCATGAAGAAGACGGGTTGCTATCGTTCGGAACGCCAGTGCTGTCAAACCTCAATACTACATCCAAAAAAAGTCTATATGGAATTACGGTAAAAGTTCTCAACCAAGCATCACTGGCCGGTGTCCCAGAGTCGAGGTGGGTTGGGGTGTTGGCGCAGGGGTCGTCTCCCAGAGGCAGCTGGAGGTCCCTGTACAAACCTCCCTTGGAGAAACGCTGTGCGGATCTCCAGTGGAGAATAGTGCATGGGGCTGTGGCTACGAGCAGACATGTGGCACATATAGACCATGGTGCTGGAAGTCTTTGTTTGTTCTGCCAGGAAGGGGAAACACTGGAACATCTATGGTTAAGGTGTTCCAGGCTGTCATCTCTCTTCACTCTCCTACAACAGCTTCTAATGAAACTAGGTCATAAATTAGAGGATAACATTTTTGTTTTTGGTCCAAAGTACAAAGTTGCAAAACGTCAAAATATCTGTTTAGTTAATTTCTTAATAGGACAAGCAAAAATGAGTATATGGCTTACGAGGAAAAATAAAATGAAAGGTACGGGCTCAATAGACGCAAAACTTATTTTTAGGAGTTTAATAGGTACACGGATTAAGGTGGAATTCACATATTATAAAATGGTGTCTAACTTAGAAGAATTTGTTTCTATTTGGGGCGAAGGGGGTATTCTATGTAGTGTAACTGGGGGATTACTTACTCTTATATATTCTGGAATTTTTGGTAGGATAAGAGTGTAGCTAACACTGAATTGTATTGTGTATTTGTTTTTCTTTTTGTTCTTTTTTGGTATTTTTTTCTATTCATTTAATTATTTATCATATATATATATATATATATATATATATATATATATATATAGTATTTTTCTGTTTATTTTTCTAATGAAAAATAAGTTGGAATTTGGAAAAAAAAGGACCAATAAAAGGATGGTTAAAGGTCAAAGGTCTCCTCTCTTCTCCTCTCCTCTCTTCTCTTCTCTTCTCTTCTCTTCTCTTCTCTTCTCTTCTCTTCTCTTCTCCTCTCCTCTCCTCTCCTCTCCTCTCCTCTCCTCTCCTCTCCACGCCAAAACATCAAGCACGAGCAGCGCCTGAATAAAGGTGAAATTATTCATACATGCTCAGAAACAGAAAGGCTTCGACACTTCCTGCCCAGGAGTTTAAAAGCAGGCGGGCTGCGATCAGGACTTATCTTCAGGACTCAGTCAGCACAGACGCACATCTGGCCGCCCACCTTGGAGGGGCGTGTCTAATGATAGGGGCGTGTCTGATGATAGGGGCGTGTCTGATGATAGGGGCGTGTCTAATGATAGGGGCGTGTCTAATGATAGGGGCGTGTCTGATGATAGGGGCGTGTCTAATGATAGGGGCGTGTCTAATGATAGGGGCGTGTCTAATGATAGGGGCGTGTCTAATGATAGGTGTGTACCAACACAACACGTGTAGCTCAGATAACAAAAGGCTCTGGCACTGCTCGATGGCACCGCTGTTCAAGGGGCCGGCGGCCCGTCTGCCAAAGGGAATCACAGGCTGTTTTCACACTGAGAACCGCTACCATCGCGGGTCCAAATCGCCACTTCGTCCCGCGTCGAGCAATGTGAAAGCTTGGCGTATTAGGTGATCCGTGCCGCCTGAAGCCGAGTTCAGGGCCGTGGCCTAGTGGCAGAGCGTCCCACCAAACACATGAAATGCTGGGCGTGTGGCGGGACACCTTTAGGACCTGTTTTTGTATATGCAGTTCATGGAGATGTTATTTTACGGGGTGTGGATGGTCACAGCGTGGGATGCCGCCGAAGAACATATGCGGAGAATACAAGAGCACTATAATGTCCAAGTTGAGGAAATCCATCGACAATTTGAAGCAGAAGAACGCAAACAGCGTCGACGCAATCGACGAAGACGTTTAGCCGTCGTGGCTCTGAACACACACGTGTCTGCAAGAAGAGTGGAAGATGGCAAGACCACCAGGGTTGGTGCTCTGAACAGATTTGATGACGACGAATGGAGAAAGCATTTGTCCATTCTGTCTTTTAAACTCCTCACGCCACGCCCACGTCCGACCCGCGTCAATTGCTTTCACATCAAACTCGGCTCGGCAAAAAGACGCGGGTCGAATGGCGAGTCGAGTTGACACGCCAGCCCGGATCGTCAGTGTGAAAGGAACAGCGGACACGCTAAATTCGCGAATTAAACGCGGGTTCTTCCTCAGTGTGAAAGGGGCTTTAGTCTCTCCAAAAGGCTCCAACGGCTCGCTCCACCTTTCCTGTTTCTACACGTTAAAGTGGAGTTTCAGCAGAGACAGAGAGGGACGGCTTCAGTCCGACAGAGACAGACCGACGGACAGGGACACATGGACAGGAAGCCTCGTCATCAGTCCAATCAGATAAATGAAAATTAAAAATTCACGTTTTCATCACCTAATGAATAAAAAGTAAAAGGTCACAGAATCTGAATTTCATTGAGTTTCTAAATGACTTTAAAAGACTTTGTGAGAGGAATCCATTTACAGTTTCTCTTCCAGCCTTAAACATGCTCATTAATAAACCATGAAGCACTTAATGCACTAGATGTGAGCGATGAATTGTTTCTCTGCCTCCCTGACAGCGCACATTAATAAATATTAATAACCCTAAAGGAGCTTTGCTCTGCGCTCCTTCACAGGGAGGAAAACTGCACTTTTACATCGTCAGCCTCAGACGCTGCCTTCACTCTCACTCACAGCTGCTGTGAATGGCACATGTTCAGGAAATGGAAGCAGATAAATGACAGAAAGAGGCTGATGGCATGACGGAGGCGTGATTCCGCTGGCTGGAAATCAATAATTCAGAGCTTTAGCAGAGATCGGTGCCCTCTGTGTAGCTGACTTTGATGCTAATTCTTTCAGCCGGTCGGCGGCTCAACATCCACACAATAAATCCTCATCTCCATCAGACGGGTCTGAAGGTTTCTGTTACACACACACACTCGGGCTGGAGGAAACTCACTGATTGGTGCATTAATGTGTGTCAGGATGGGTCAGATTACAGCCCGGTTTGGATGGATGGAGGGAAAAAGTCTCTTTCTGTCTAAAAGCTGCATGAGAAATGAGATGAAAAGCACATCTGGAGCGGGAAGCTTTCTGGTGCTCGTTCAGGATGAGATCAGCAGCGTGCTCAAAGCTCAGACTCCGTGGATCACGAGAAAGATCTCCAGAATCAAACTGTAATGCAAAAAAATGACTGTTCTGTTCGTTTTAAAGTAGTATCCCTGCGAGTTAAAGACCTGAAGGTGCCATGGTGTTCATGAACAAAGCAGCCAACACATTTACTCTGACAGAAAGCTTCAGATCAGTTACAGCGCTGTGACTGTTATCAGCCTGTTAAACGCAGCTCATATCTGCTCCTCTGGTGGTATCAGGAGCTTTCTGTCTGCATCTCCTGGCAGGTTCATTCAGGCGTTCTGATCCGGTCTGATCCGGTCTCCTCAGCTCCGCTTGTTAACTTTACAAAGCGGCGCAGAGGTGGAAGCACGGCCGGTAAACGCACCGAAACAGGATTCATCCCGACCTGACCTCATCCTAACCGGCAGCCGCTGAGAAGGAAAAGACCGGAGACGTGAGAAGTAAAGGAAAACCTTCAGATCTCAGAGATGGTTCAAGCTTCAATGTGAACCCCAAACATGAAATTATAAATTATAAGCAAGTGTTTGTGTTGTCTGAGCCCAGATAACGTGTTCAGACTCAGCACTGACTGAAGAACGAGCCCCGCCTCTTTATCTGAGAGGAGAAGCTCTCAGCCTGAGTCTGACACTAAGCTGGAGGTGATGAGGCCAACAGGAACCAGATCATCTCTTCTGATGTTCTGTCCTCACATTCATAAATAAATAACCATCACTTCTTCCCTGCCTGCAGTCTGATAACCTGTTAGTGCGTCTGGCTGCTCTGACCGTGCCACAGAACGTGAATTACAGCATCAATTCCTGTTATTAGCCAGCAGGGCCGTGCACACGCCGCACGCTTGTGACATCACAACATGGACACGGCAAAGAGCAGAGAGGACAGGAAGCAGGTGAGGCAGGAGTGGTCTAACACCAGGATACATCCATCCATGATGGAGGTGTCCGACCTGCTAACACCAGCTGTGACTGCTGGAGCAGAGGAGGCCCACTGGCACTGTGGGGGTAACAGCCGGGCTCTGAGGCCGCTCACTTACTGATGAAGGTAAAAGCTCCTGAGGGAAAGCCTTCCATCCCTAAAATATAACAAGAGAAATGCTCACAGCTGCTGTCTGTCAATGATTCTTTCTTCATGACAAGTACGCAGCTGTGCACTTTTATTAGGAGTACAGAAATATGTGAAACCTGACTGAACCATGTCCGTTCAGAGTATTTAACAGATAAATGTGATTATCATTGTTCCAAAGGAAGAGAACATCCAGAATAAAAGGTTCCTGCTTCTGTGTCTCAGTGAGGACAGAAAGGTTCCTGCTTCTGTGTCTCAGTGAGGACAGAAAGGTTCCTGCTTCTGTGTCTCAGTGAGGACAGAAAGGTTCCTGCTTCTGTGTCTCAGTGAGGACAGAAAGGTTCCTGCTTCTGTGTCTCAGTGAGGACAGAAAGGTTCCTGCTTCTGTGTCAGTGAGGACAGAAAGGTTCCTGCTTCTGTGTCAGTGAGGACAGAAAGGTTCCTGCTTCTGTGTCAGTGAGGACAGAAAGGTTCCTGCTTCTGTGTCTCAGTGAGGACAGAAAGGTTCCTGCTTCTGTGTCTCAGTGAGGACAGAAAGGTTCCTGCTTCTGTGTCAGTGAGGACAGAAAGGTTCCTGCTTCTGTGTCAGTGAGGACAGAAAGGTTCCTGCTTCTGTGTCTCAGTGAGGACAGAAAGGTTCCTGCTTCTGTGTCAGTGAGGACAGAAAGGTTCCTGCTTCTGTGTCTCAGTGAGGACAGAAAGGTTCCTGCTTCAGTGTCAGTGAGGACAGAAAGGTTCCTGCTTCTGTGTCTCAGTGAGGACAGAAAGGTTCCTGCTTCTGTGTCACAGTGAGGACAGAAAGGTTCCTGCTTCTGTGTCTCAGTGAGGACAGAAAGGTTCCTGCTTCAGTGTCAGTGAGGACAGAAAGGTTCCTGCTTCTGTGTCTCAGTGAGGACAGAAAGGTTCCTGCTTCTGTGTCACAGTGAGGACAGAAAGGTTCCTGCTTCTGTGTCACAGTGAGGACAGAAAGGTTCCTGCTTCTGTGTCACAGTGAGGACAGAAAGGTTCCTGCTTCTGTGTCTCAGTGAGGACAGAAAGGTTCCTGCTTCTGTGTCTCAGTGAGGACAGAAAGGTTCATGCTTCTGTGTCAGTGAGGACAGAAAGGTTCCTGCTTCTGTGTCTCAGTGAGGACAGAAAGGTTCCTGCTTCTGTGTCTCAGTGAGGACAGAAAGGTTCCTGCTTCTGTGTCAGTGAGGACAGAAAGGTTCCTGCTTCTGTGTCAGTGAGGACAGAAAGGTTCCTGCTTCTGTGTCAGTGAGGACAGAAAGGTTCCTGCTTCTGTGTCAGTGAGGACAGAAAGGTTCCTGCTTCTGTGTCTCAGTGAGGACAGAAAGGTTCCTGCTTCTGTGTCACAGTGAGGACAGAAAGGTTCCTGCTTCTGTGTCTCAGTGAGGACAGAAAGGTTCCTGCTTCTGTGTCTCAGTGAGGACAGAAAGGTTCCTGCTTCTGTGTCTCAGTGAGGACAGAAAGGTTCCTGCTTCTGTGTCAGTGAGGACAGAAAGGTTCCTGCTTCTGTGTCAGTGAGGACAGAAAGGTTCCTGCTTCTGTGTCTCAGTGAGGACAGAAAGGTTCCTGCTTCTGTGTCTCAGTGAGGACAGAAAGGTTCCTGCTTCTGTGTCAGTGAGGACAGAAAGGTTCCTGCTTCTGTGTCAGTGAGGACAGAAAGGTTCCTGCTTCTGTGTCTCAGTGAGGACAGAAAGGTTCCTGCTTCTGTGTCAGTGAGGACAGAAAGGTTCCTGCTTCTGTGTCTCAGTGAGGACAGAAAGGTTCCTGCTTCAGTGTCAGTGAGGACAGAAAGGTTCCTGCTTCTGTGTCTCAGTGAGGACAGAAAGGTTCCTGCTTCTGTGTCACAGTGAGGACAGAAAGGTTCCTGCTTCTGTGTCTCAGTGAGGACAGAAAGGTTCCTGCTTCAGTGTCAGTGAGAACAGAAAGGTTCCTGCTTCTGTGTCTCAGTGAGGACAGAAAGGTTCCTGCTTCTGTGTCACAGTGAGGACAGAAAGGTTCCTGCTTCTGTGTCACAGTGAGGACAGAAAGGTTCCTGCTTCTGTGTCTCAGTGAGGACAGAAAGGTTCCTGCTTCTGTGTCTCAGTGAGGACAGAAAGGTTCATGCTTCTGTGTCAGTGAGGACAGAAAGGTTCCTGCTTCTGTGTCTCAGTGAGGACAGAAAGGTTCCTGCTTCTGTGTCTCAGTGAGGACAGAAAGGTTCCTGCTTCTGTGTCAGTGAGGACAGAAAGGTTCCTGCTTCTGTGTCAGTGAGGACAGAAAGGTTCCTGCTTCTGTGTCAGTGAGGACAGAAAGGTTCCTGCTTCTGTGTCAGTGAGGACAGAAAGGTTCCTGCTTCTGTGTCTCAGTGAGGACAGAAAGGTTCCTGCTTCTGTGTCACAGTGAGGACAGAAAGGTTCCTGCTTCTGTGTCTCAGTGAGGACAGAAAGGTTCCTGCTTCTGTGTCACAGTGAGGACAGAAAGGTTCCTGCTTCTGTGTCACAGTGAGGACAGAAAGGTTCCTGCTTCTGTGTCTCAGTGAGGACAGAAAGGTTCCTGCTTCAGTGTCAGTGAGGACAGAAAGGTTCCTGCTTCTGTGTCTCAGTGAGGACAGAAAGGTTCCTGCTTCTGTGTCACAGTGAGGACAGAAAGGTTCCTGCTTCTGTGTCACAGTGAGGACAGAAAGGTTCCTGCTTCTGTGTCTCAGTGAGGACAGAAAGGTTCCTGCTTCTGTGTCTCAGTGAGGACAGAAAGGTTCATGCTTCTGTGTCAGTGAGGACAGAAAGGTTCCTGCTTCTGTGTCTCAGTGAGGACAGAAAGGTTCCTGCTTCTGTGTCTCAGTGAGGACAGAAAGGTTCCTGCTTCTGTGTCAGTGAGGACAGAAAGGTTCCTGCTTCTGTGTCAGTGAGGACAGAAAGGTTCCTGCTTCTGTGTCAGTGAGGACAGAAAGGTTCCTGCTTCTGTGTCAGTGAGGACAGAAAGGTTCCTGCTTCTGTGTCTCAGTGAGGACAGAAAGGTTCCTGCTTCTGTGTCAGTGAGGACAGAAAGGTTCCTGCTTCTGTGTCTCAGTGAGGACAGAAAGGTTCCTGCTTCTGTGTCACAGTGAGGACAGAAAGGTTCCTGCTTCTGTGTCTCAGTGAGGACAGAAAGGTTCCTGCTTCAGTGTCAGTGAGGACAGAAAGGTTCCTGCTTCTGTGTCTCAGTGAGGACAGAAAGGTTCCTGCTTCTGTGTCACAGTGAGGACAGAAAGGTTCCTGCTTCTGTGTCACAGTGAGGACAGAAAGGTTCCTGCTTCTGTGTCACAGTGAGGACAGAAAGGTTCCTGCTTCTGTGTCTCAGTGAGGACAGAAAGGTTCCTGCTTCTGTGTCTCAGTGAGGACAGAAAGGTTCATGCTTCTGTGTCAGTGAGGACAGAAAGGTTCCTGCTTCTGTGTCTCAGTGAGGACAGAAAGGTTCCTGCTTCTGTGTCTCAGTGAGGACAGAAAGGTTCCTGCTTCTGTGTCACAGTGAGGACAGAAAGGTTCCTGCTTCTGTGTCTCAGTGAGGACAGAAAGGTTCCTGCTTCAGTGTCAGTGAGGACAGAAAGGTTCCTGCTTCTGTGTCTCAGTGAGGACAGAAAGGTTCCTGCTTCTGTGTCACAGTGAGGACAGAAAGGTTCCTGCTTCTGTGTCACAGTGAGGACAGAAAGGTTCCTGCTTCTGTGTCACAGTGAGGACAGAAAGGTTCCTGCTTCTGTGTCTCAGTGAGGACAGAAAGGTTCCTGCTTCTGTGTCTCAGTGAGGACAGAAAGGTTCATGCTTCTGTGTCAGTGAGGACAGAAAGGTTCCTGCTTCTGTGTCTCAGTGAGGACAGAAAGGTTCCTGCTTCTGTGTCTCAGTGAGGACAGAAAGGTTCCTGCTTCTGTGTCAGTGAGGACAGAAAGGTTCCTGCTTCTGTGTCAGTGAGGACAGAAAGGTTCCTGCTTCTGTGTCAGTGAGGACAGAAAGGTTCCTGCTTCTGTGTCTCAGTGAGGACAGAAAGGTTCCTGCTTCTGTGTCACAGTGAGGACAGAAAGGTTCCTGCTTCTGTGTCTCAGTGAGGACAGAAAGGTTCCTGCTTCTGTGTCTCAGTGAGGACAGAAAGGTTCCTGCTTCTGTGTCTCAGTGAGGACAGAAAGGTTCCTGCTTCTGTGTCAGTGAGGACAGAAAGGTTCCTGCTTCTGTGTCAGTGAGGACAGAAAGGTTCCTGCTTCTGTGTCTCAGTGAGGACAGAAAGGTTCCTGCTTCTGTGTCTCAGTGAGGACAGAAAGGTTCCTGCTTCTGTGTCAGTGAGGACAGAAAGGTTCCTGCTTCTGTGTCAGTGAGGACAGAAAGGTTCCTGCTTCTGTGTCTCAGTGAGGACAGAAAGGTTCCTGCTTCTGTGTCAGTGAGGACAGAAAGGTTCCTGCTTCTGTGTCTCAGTGAGGACAGAAAGGTTCCTGCTTCAGTGTCAGTGAGGACAGAAAGGTTCCTGCTTCTGTGTCTCAGTGAGGACAGAAAGGTTCCTGCTTCTGTGTCACAGTGAGGACAGAAAGGTTCCTGCTTCTGTGTCTCAGTGAGGACAGAAAGGTTCCTGCTTCAGTGTCAGTGAGAACAGAAAGGTTCCTGCTTCTGTGTCTCAGTGAGGACAGAAAGGTTCCTGCTTCTGTGTCTCAGTGAGGACAGAAAGGTTCCTGCTTCAGTGTCAGTGAGGACAGAAAGGTTCCTGCTTCTGTGTCTCAGTGAGGACAGAAAGGTTCCTGCTTCTGTGTCAGTGAGGACAGAAAGGTTCCTGCTTCTGTGTCTCAGTGAGGACAGAAAGGTTCCTGCTTCTGTGTCTCAGTGAGGACAGAAAGGTTCCTGCTTCTGTGTCAGTGAGGACAGAAAGGTTCCTGCTTCTGTGTCTCAGTGAGGACAGAAAGGTTCCTGCTTCTGTGTCTCAGTGAGGACAGAAAGGTTCCTGCTTCTGTGTCTCAGTGAGGACAGAAAGGTTCCTGCTTCTGTGTCAGTGAGGACAGAAAGGTTCCTGCTTCTGTGTCACAGTGAGGACAGAAAGGTTCCTGCTTCTGTGTCTCAGTGAGGACAGAAAGGTTCCTGCTTCTGTGTCTCAGTGAGGACAGAAAGGTTCCTGCTTCTGTGTCACAGTGAGGACAGAAAGGTTCCTGCTTCTGTGTCAGTGAGGACAGAAAGGTTCCTGCTTCTGTGTCTCAGTGAGGACAGAAAGGTTCCTGCTTCTGTGTCAGTGAGGACAGAAAGGTTCCTGCTTCTGTGTCTCAGTGAGGACAGAAAGGTTCCTGCTTCTGTGTCACAGTGAGGACAGAAAGGTTCCTGCTTCTGTGTCTCAGTGAGGACAGAAAGGTTCCTGCTTCTGTGTCACAATGAGGACAGAAAGGTTCCTGCTTCTGTGTCAGTGAGGACAGAAAGGTTCCTGCTTCTGTGTCTCAGTGAGGACAGAAAGGTTCCTGCTTCTGTGTCACAGTGAGGACAGAAAGGTTCCCGCTTCTGTGTCTCAGTGAGGACAGAAAGGTTCCCGCTTCTGTGTCTCAGTGAGGACAGAAAGGTTCCCGCTTCTGTGTCTCAGTGAGGACAGAAAGGTTCCCGCTTCTGTGTCTCAGTGAGGACAGAAAGGTTCCTGCTTCTGTGTCAGTGAGGACAGAAAGGTTCCTGCTTCTGTGTCTCAGTGAGGACAGAAAGGTTCCTGCTTCTGTGTCTCAGTGAGGACAGAAAGGTTCCTGCTTCTGTGTCTCAGTGAGGACAGAAAGGTTCCTGCTTCTGTGTCTCAGTGAGGACAGAAAGGTTCCTGCTTCTGTGTCTCAGTGAGGACAGAAAGGTTCCTGCTTCTGTGTCAGTGAGGACAGAAAGGTTCCTGCTTCTGTGTCAGTGAGGACAGAAAGGTTCCTGCTTCTGTGTCAGTGAGGACAGAAAGGTTCCTGCTTCTGTGTCTCAGTGAGGACAGAAAGGTTCCTGCTTCTGTGTCACAGTGAGGACAGAAAGGTTCCTGCTTCTGTGTCAGTGAGGACAGAAAGGTTCCTGCTTCTGTGTCAGTGAGGACAGAAAGGTTCCTGCTTCTGTGTCTCAGTGAGGACAGAAAGGTTCCTGCTTCTGTGTCACAGTGAGGACAGAAAGGTTCCTGCTTCTGTGTCTCAGTGAGGACAGAAAGGTTCCTGCTTCTGTGTCTCAGTGAGGACAGAAAGGTTCCTGCTTCTGTGTCAGTGAGGACAGAAAGGTTCCTGCTTCTGTCACAGTGAGGACAGAAAGGTTCCTGCTTCTGTGTCTCAGTGAGGACAGAAAGGTTCCTGCTTCTGTGTCTCAGTGAGGACAGAAAGGTTCCTGCTTCTGTGTCACAGTGAGGACAGAAAGGTTCCTGCTTCTGTGTCTCAGTGAGGACAGAAAGGTTCCTGCTTCTGTGTCTCAGTGAGGACAGAAAGGTTCCTGCTTCAGTGTCAGTGAGGACAGAAAGGTTCCTGCTTCTGTGTCAGTGAGGACAGAAAGGTTCCTGCTTCTGTGTCAGTGAGGACAGAAAGGTTCCTGCTTCTGTGTCTCAGTGAGGACAGAAAGGTTCCTGCTTCTGTGTCTCAGTGAGGACAGAAAGGTTCCTGCTTCTGTGTCTCAGTGAGGACAGAAAGGTTCCTGCTTCTGTGTCTCAGTGAGGACAGAAAGGTTCCTGCTTCTGTGTCTCAGTGAGGACAGAAAGGTTCCTGCTTCTGTGTCTCAGTGAGGACAGAAAGGTTCCTGCTTCTGTGTCACAGTGAGGACAGAAAGGTTCCTGCTTCTGTGTCTCAGTGAGGACAGAAAGGTTCCTGCTTCTGTGTCTCAGTGAGGACAGAAAGGTTCCTGCTTCTGTGTCTCAGTGAGGACAGAAAGGTTCCTGCTTCTGTGTCAGTGAGGACAGAAAGGTTCCTGCTTCTGTGTCAGTGAGGACAGAAAGGTTCCTGCTTCTGTGTCTCAGTGAGGACAGAAAGGTTCCTGCTTCTGTGTCAGTGAGGACAGAAAGGTTCCTGCTTCTGTGTCTCAGTGAGGACAGAAAGGTTCCTGCTTCTGTGTCACAGTGAGGACAGAAAGGTTCCTGCTTCTGTGTCTCAGTGAGGACAGAAAGGTTCCTGCTTCTGTGTCACAGTGAGGACAGAAAGGTTCCTGCTTCTGTGTCTCAGTGAGGACAGAAAGGTTCCTGCTTCTGTGTCTCAGTGAGGACAGAAAGGTTCCTGCTTCTGTGTCTCAGTGAGGACAGAAAGGTTCCTGCTTCTGTGTCTCAGTGAGGACAGAAAGGTTCATGCTTCTGTGTCAGTGAGGACAGAAAGGTTCCTGCTTCTGTGTCTCAGTGAGGACAGAAAGGTTCCTGCTCCTGTGTCTCAGTGAGGACAGAAAGGTTCCTGCTTCTGTGTCTCAGTGAGGACAGAAAGGTTCCTGCTTCTGTGTCTCAGTGAGGACAGAAAGGTTCCTGCTTCTGTGTCTCAGTGAGGACAGAAAGGTTCCTGCTTCTGTGTCAGTGAGGACAGAAAGGTTCCTGCTTCTGTGTCTCAGTGAGGACAGAAAGGTTCCTGCTTCTGTGTCACAGTGAGGACAGAAAGGTTCCTGCTTCTGTGTCTCAGTGAGGACAGAAAGGTTCCTGCTTCTGTGTCTCAGTGAGGACAGAAAGGTTCCTGCTTCTGTGTCACAGTGAGGACAGAAAGGTTCCTGCTTCTGTGTCAGTGAGGACAGAAAGGTTCCTGCTTCTGTGTCTCAGTGAGGACAGAAAGGTTCCTGCTTCTGTGTCACAGTGAGGACAGAAAGGTTCCTGCTTCTGTGTCTCAGTGAGGACAGAAAGGTTCCTGCTTCTGTGTCTCAGTGAGGACAGAAAGGTTCCTGCTTCTGTGTCTCAGTGAGGACAGAAAGGTTCCTGCTTCTGTGTCAGTGAGGACAGAAAGGTTCCTGCTTCTGTGTCTCAGTGAGGACAGAAAGGTTCCTGCTTCTGTGTCTCAGTGAGGACAGAAAGGTTCCTGCTTCTGTGTCTCAGTGAGGACAGAAAGGTTCCTGCTTCTGTGTCTCAGTGAGGACAGAAAGGTTCCTGCTTCTGTGTCTCAGTGAGGACAGAAAGGTTCCTGCTTCTGTGTCACAGTGAGGACAGAAAGGTTCCTGCTTCTGTGTCTCAGTGAGGACAGAAAGGTTCCCGCTTCTGTGTCAGTGAGGACAGAAAGGTTCCTGCTTCTGTGTCTCAGTGAGGACAGAAAGGTTCCTGCTTCTGTGTCTCAGTGAGGACAGAAAGGTTCCTGCTTCTGTGTCTCAGTGAGGACAGAAAGGTTCCTGCTTCTGTGTCACAGTGAGGACAGAAAGGTTCCTGCTTCTGTGTCTCAGTGAGGACAGAAAGGTTCCCGCTTCTGTGTCAGTGAGGACAGAAAGGTTCCTGCTTCTGTGTCTCAGTGAGGACAGAAAGGTTCCTGCTTCTGTGTCTCAGTGAGGACAGAAAGGTTCCTGCTTCTCAGACCATGTGGAACCTCCAGAGTTCCACGACAAACATCACAACAGAAAACTGGATTCATTCTCATCTCCCGGTCCCACAGGTGCACTGTTCATTTACCTTCCAGGTATTCAGCTTTTCTGAATGAATGAATGAATGAATGAATGAATGAATGAATGAATGAAGGGGCCACAGGAATAAAAACTAAGCTGAATTTGTTTCTCTGTTCTGACGCCTCCGGTCACAAACTCTGCTCCAGATGTGCAGCCGCTGGCGGCCGGCGTGGGATCAGCTCAGTGTTTCTGTACAGTACCCGCTGAGTGAAAGCATGAAATGTGACATCATCAGCTCAGCGCTCGGGACTTACAATGTGTTCGATGGAAACTGAGAAAAGATTTTTTAACTTATTTAACTTCCGTTTCTCAGCCTGAAATTCTCCGTCTGTTCCTAAAATCCTAAAACCTGCAGATCAGATGTTTTCTGAACAGAAAACACAGGATCAGATATCAGTGTGTATTTCCTCCACCTTTACACTCATGATGTGATTCTGTCATTATCATTAATTCCTCTGGTCTCATTGTGACATTAAAGCCTCACTTTAAACTTCTCTCTTCAGCTTTGGGGGTTTCACTCATTAATGAAAGAAACAAACAGCACGGACACTAAATAAACTACAGAGAAAACAACACATTCTGTCTGGAATCATTAACAGCCAAACAAACCTGTTTTATGAATGTAAGGAACTCAAAACTAGAATGTTTATTTGTCATTTTATAACTGAATTAGATCAAATACCATGAAATGAATCAGGACACCAGAACCGTCCATCCCAGCAGAACTGAGACATCATTAAAGCTCTTATCAGTCACACGCAGTTACCTTGGAAACACATCTGCAGTGAGAGCATGTTGGTTCGTTTTAGTGATCTAAAACAAAAGCAAACCGAAACAAGAAGACATGCACCTTAAAGTGCACGAATGCAGAAACACACACACACACGAGGCTGCAGACGGACAGAGTGAACCCAAAGCATGAACTATAGCAGCCACAGTGTGTGTGTGTGTGTGTGTGTATATATATATATATATATATATATATATATATATATATATATATATATATATATATATGTATATATACATATATATACATATATATATACATATATATACACATACACATATATATACATATATATATACATATATATACACATACACATATATATACATATATATGTATACTATAGCAGCCACCACAGGTACCAGCTTTCATCAGGATGATGGTCCTGCCCTTGTTCAGCCAGCCCAGGTACAACAGCTTCTGTGTGTGTGTGTGTGTGCACGTTCATCTCAGTCATCTGCATAATAACCATATCAGCTGAAAGTCTGCAAACATGTTTGCATGTGAATGTCAGGCAATTTCAGGTCGAGTGCTCACAGAATGAGATTCTGCTCACACAAGCTGTTGTACTGTGTGTGTGTGTGTGTGTGTGTGTGTGTGTGTGTGTGTGCACGTGCACGTGCATGTGTGTGTGCGCCTGTCACACTTTACTGAAACACAATTCCTCCTTCAAACTGCGAGCGAGCAGAGCTTAGGCAGGAGAAGTAATATTGATTTGTAATGCTGCTGAAGGTTATGCTGGCAGCAGCTGCTCTTACATCAGGCGTGTGTGATGCAGCGCCCCCGTTCCTCATGTGCACGAACGCATTTACATGCACGTCTGCAGGGTGTCCAGCAGCCTCTGAGCTACAGACAGGGGAAGCTGCAGTCACACGCACACACGTGCACACACACACACACACACACACACACACGGATCTTACATTTCCTGAAAATGTATTAAGATAAAGAACTGGAAACTAATCACAGTCACTGGTGAGAGCATTGGACTTTTTTACTTGCTGGTCTCGTGTGAGTGTGCACGTGTGAGAGTGCATGTGAGTGTACATGTGTGAGTGTGCATGTGTGAGTGTGCATGTGTGTGTGTGCATGTGTTGAATATGCCTGCCCATTGACATTAAGGAGCCCACTCCTCAGCCTGCAGGCTGCTGTGACTCCTCTGAATCAGCTGTTCACATCTGCCCCCCCCAAGACATTCCTTTTCCATCTGCCCCCCCACCCTCAATGACATTCCTTTTCCCAATCAGCCATTTTCAGAAGGACAATGACCCCCATCAGATAAGTCTGTTTCCCAAGAGCGAAGATAAATGAGCAGCGCGGCACATCCTAAAGTACAGCGGGGGGGGGGGGGGGGGGGGGGTCATTCAGTCTGTTGTCGGAGGAGGAGGTCAAGGGTAATCTGACAGGAAGGCATGCCTGTTAGAGTCACTTAGATTGAGTCAGGACAGAGAAATGTGTGTCCAGATGCTTCAGTGTGTCCCGATGCTTCAGAGTGTCCCGATGCTTCAGTGTGTCCCGATGCTTCAGTGTGTCCCGATGCTTCAGAGTGTCCCGATGCTTCAGAGTGTCCCGATGCTTCAGTGTGTCCCGATGCTTCAGAGTGTCCCGATGCTTCAGTGTGTCCCGATGCTTCAGTGTGTCCCGATGCTTCAGTGTGTCCCGATGCTTCAGAGTGTCCTGATGCTTCAGTGTGTCCTGATGCTTCAGAGTGTCCTGATGCTTCAGAGTGTCCTGATGCTTCAGAGTGTCCTGATGCTTCAGTGTGTCCTGATGCTTCAGTGTGTCCTGATGCTTCAGTGTGTCCTGATGCTTCAGAGTGTCCTGATGCTTCAGAGTGTCCCGATGCTTCAGTGTGTCCTGATGCTTCAGTGTGTCCTGATGCTTCAGAGTGTCCCGATGCTTCAGTGTGTCCCGATGCTTCAGAGTGTCCTGATGCTTCAGAGTGTCCCGATGCTTCAGTGTGTCCCGATGCTTCAGTGTGTCCCGATGCTTCAGAGTGTCCCGATGCTTCAGTGTGTCCTGATGCTTCAGAGTGTCCCGATGCTTCAGTGTGTCCCGATGCTTCAGAGTGTCCTGATGCTTCAGTGTGTCCTGATGCTTCAGAGTGTCCTGATGCTTCAGTGTGTCCCGATGCTTCAGAGTGTCCCGATGCTTCAGTGTGTCCTGATGCTTCAGAGTGTCCCGATGCTTCAGAGTGTCCTGATGCTTCAGTGTGTCCCGATGCTTCAGTGTGTCCCGATGCTTCAGTGTGTCCCGATGCTTCAGAGTGTCCCGATGCTTCAGAGTGTCCCGATGCTTCAGTGTGTCCTGATGCTTCAGTGTCCTGATGCTTCAGTGTCCTGATGCTTCAGTGTGTCCTGATGCTTCAGTGTCCTGATGCTTCAGTGTCCTGATGCTTCAGTGTCCTGATGCTTCAGTGTCCCGATGCTTCAGAGTGTCCCGATGCTTCAGTGTGTCCCGATGCTTCAGAGTGTCCCGATGCTTCAGAGTGTCCCGATGCTTCAGAGTGTCCCGATGCTTCAGTGTGTCCCGATGCTTCAGAGTGTCCCGATGCTTCAGTGTGTCCCGATGCTTCAGAGTGTCCCGATGCTTCAGTGTCCCGATGCTTCAGTGTGTCCCGATGCTTCAGAGTGTCCCGATGCTTCAGTGTGTCCCGATGCTTCAGTGTGTCCCGATGCTTCAGAGTGTCCCGATGCTTCAGAGTGTCCCGATGCTTCAGTGTGTCCCGATGCTTCAGAGTGTCCCGATGCTTCAGAGTGTCCCGATGCTTCAGAGTGTCCCGATGCTTCAGTGTGTCCCGATGCTTCAGTGTGTCCCGATGCTTCAGAGTGTCCTGATGCTTCAGAGTGTCCCGATGCTTCAGAGTGTCCCGATGCTTCAGAGTGTCCCGATGCTTCAGAGTGTCCCGATGCTTCAGTGTGTCCCGATGCTTCAGAGTGTCCCGATGCTTCAGAGTGTCCCGATGCTTCAGAGTGTCCCGATGCTTCAGAGTGTCCCGATGCTTCAGAGTGTCCTGATGCTTCAGAGTGTCCCGATGCTTCAGAGTGTCCTGATGCTTCAGAGTGTCCCGATGCTTCAGTGTGTCGGTGTGAAACAGGAGCAGGGAGTTCTTTCAGTCTTTCTTTGACTCCCTTCATCCCTTCTTTCCTCTCTGCTTTAATTGCTTGACATCCTTCCCCCGACTCGTCCTGACGCCATGTTGCATGTCTTAATTAAACGGTTGTTTGGGAGGAGGAAGGCGCCCAGTGAATGAGCGGTACCAGGGATTAATGACAGAAGAGTCCGTTAATTACACAGCAAGGTCGGCTGTTTTACCTTCACAGATTAATTGTTGCTTCTGGTTGTGTTGCATTTAAATTCAAACAGCAGGATGCTGAACTGTGTTTAGTGTGTGTGTGATCATATTAACGTGTGTGTGATCATATTAACGTGTGTGTGTGTGTGTGTGTGTTCATAATAATGTGTGTGTGTGTGTGTGTGTGTGTGTGTGTGTGTGTGTGTGTCAGCCATGAGATCCAGAGCTTCTCTTTGATGTGTTCTCCGGTTGAATCTGTAACAGAATCTGCTTCTCAGTTTTATTTCCTGTGACCTCGCTGACTGTAAACCTGATTAAAATGTATTCAGCACATTTTATACAGTCGGTGTTTTTGTGTTTTAATCCCGGACGTGGAGCCCTGCCAGCCCCGCGGTGGGGGTGGGGGGTGGGGCATCAGCCCACCTCATCCATATCCCTGATAGACCAACTGTTCCTCATCACATGAGGTCACACACACACACACACACACACACACACACACACACACACACCTCTGAAAACATTTTAACTGCGGTGTGCTCTGACCATGACTCCCCCCCCCCGACTGGAAAAACACTTAATCAGCCGTATGGTCTGAGTGCCCCCCCACCACCGGGCCCATGCATCTCTGCAGCCGCTGAGCTGTTTAATAACTTTGGATCAGGGTGGGGGGGTGGGGGGGGCTTACCTTGGACTGAACTGAACTGTTGTTTGTTTTCGTTTAAAGCCAGTTAAGCAGCTGTGGCTATTTCATGGCTAACACAGGTAATACATTGCACTTGACACTAAATATCAACAAAGAAATGAATAAATAAATACATTAAATAAGTTTGTTCACATCAATGCACTTTAAAAAGTTTAAAACCTTTAAAGGTTGGACCTTATTAAACATACCTACTATAGTACCTTCTTTAAAAAACTGCTGCCTTTTTAATCTAAGGCCAGAGCAAGATGGAATATGCTTAATTGATACGGGATTACCACAAAGATCACATAGGGGAGGTTCACCTCCAGTTAACAAAAAACCACGACTGAGTCTAGAATGTCCAATTCTACACCTTGTATAGACAACTTGATCATATCTACATGAAAATGACGGAGTTGTGATTTGTTTCACAGTATTACATATTTCATGCAGCTTATTTCCAGCACAGTTGTCCCATTCGGCTTGCCATTTATCCATTATGTAGGAAGAAAGTACAGGTTTGATATCAGAGACAGGGATTTGGCATTCAGTAATCTCTTCATCCAGGGCTCCTTTAGCAGCACTGTCAGCCTTTTCATTACCGCTCAGGCCCATGTGACCAGGGACCCAACAAAAAACAATGTCCAGCTTGAGTTTAACTGAACTGTTGTACAGCAGGAATAAAACAAGATGTGTTCTTATAAAAGCAACAATATGAAGTATTCACAGCATTAACTGGCTGATGTAATCTGGGTTTATAATGACTTTAAGTGTTCACCTGATTAACCAGGAAAACCCGACTAATCAGAGCAGATTAACCTGGAACATGAGGACCTGCAGCATGGATTCATTATTTATCTGATGAATACATGTCCGTGCATGCTGCCATCAATACTTTCAGGTGTTTCTGTAATATCTGTACACATATAACTGTTTCTGTAATGAGCGGTAGACTTTGTCCGTTTTAAGGAAAGTCCTTTTTGGTGTTTTGTTGGTATTTTAGTATCCACGTGCACAGAAATAAACCCTCATGCTGCAGCATATGAATCAGAACATAGCATCAGAATAAGATAATATATATAATATATATATATATATATATATATATATATATATATAGTTATATATATATTTTTTTTAATTTAGTAATTTATTATTATTATTATTATTATTATTAGTTAGTAGTATTATTTAATTAGAATTGGTATTATTGTTGTTGTTGTTAATATACAATCATTGTAAATATTCATAATTATTTGAGCCACTTGACTAATTTGAATTTCCCCAATTGGGGGATGAATAAAGTATTTTTCTATTCTATTCAACAACGGCCGCTCACCTGACACCTGTGTGTAGGCAGGTCATTTCCTGCAGTCAGTGCACGGCCAGCCATCTGGTAGCTCAGACACATGTTCACGTGCACTCTGAGAGCTGCTGCGCACGTGATTCGTCATGTTTATGAGTGTATAAGCACCAACTCCAGATCAGAAGCACAGTGCTGCTGGCTCTCACCGCTCCTCTGGACCCTGTGGGTTCACCAGAGCTCACGAGGGACTGTTGGTGCTACATTTCCTCACATTTCCTCTGTAAAATGTTTAGAGACTGCTGGCTGCTGACAGGCTGCAGTGAGAAGACTGAAGGCAAATAACACCAAAAACATCCAGCTTTAGAGGAAAAGAGCCACAGAATGCAGATAAAACTATTCAGACAACATCTCAGGGTTCAGCTCGTGGACCCGCCGGCTCTGTTACAGTCACATGGAGGTTAAGCCCCCCTTTCCATCCAAAATGGAACAAGCATCATGAGCCCGTGGAAAACCCACCCAGCGACTGCAGAAGGCGGCCACAGGAGGGGACATGGCCTGATGTGGGGGGTCACAGCTGCATGCGGAGCTGCTTTTAACATCCAGCATCTATCCTCCAAATACTGGCACTGAGTCATGTTACCTGGCAACCGCCACAGTTCACCAGTAAAGAAGTGAAAACGTGTAAATTTAGCGTCATTATTCTCACATCAGCAAACGGTGCAGCATCACGCTTATATGGAAGAGTTCGTCTGATGTTCTGTTTCTGAGCTGACTGGGAACAGGTCAGTCAGTGGGGTCACATGGCCCTGAAAGGATCGGATTATTGGCTAAATTACAATCAGACTGAGTTATTAAGTGCACCTTACATTAAGTGTAAACCTTCCGCCCCGATACACTGAGCAGGAAACAGAGAACAGCCTTTCTGAGCACAGCACAGAGGTCTGAAGTGCCAGACAGAATTCAAACTGTCCTTCAACAGAGTGTCGAGCTACAGAAATAAACTTTTCAGAAACAGAAACTATATCATAAATATTTCTAAACAAACTTCTTGTATAAAACTCTGTAATTTAGCAAAAATAACGATCTTTTCCTTTTCCTCACAGTGAGCAAAGATGACAAAAGGTCATGAAGACGAAGCGGCAGCATTATTTAGCTGCTGCGTGGGAGTGTTCGGGTGCATCGATTCGTCCTTCCCCTGAAGCACCACGGCTTCATTCCTCCGTCTGCCTCTTCCTTTTGGCTGACATCCTCCTCACTCTGTGTTGCTGCGGGGCATGAGCTGTGAGTGCACGTGTGTCCACGTGCGTGCGTGAGCAGAGGGTCAATATAAACCTCTGTATTTGGAACTAAGCCTCATGTGGGGGCTCTGCTGGAGCTGCTGATGTTCTCCTTACAAGCAGAACGGGAGCAGCATCGATCCCACAGCTCTGCTGTTCACTTCTGCACAGAAGGTCAGATCAGAACTGCTTATTCCAACTTAGATCCAGGCCTGATTCTCTCCCAGAATCACACCGTAACATCATGTGAGGGGGGTAATCTGCAGGCCGTCCCCACGCTTTCTGCTGAAGGAAAGCCCCCGGAGGCTTCCTCAGACTCTGCACTGGAAAAAATGCCCCTCCAAAAATAAGTAAGAAAAATAACATATAAAAGACGTTTTTGCTTGAAATAAGCAAAAAAATCTGCCAATGGAACTAGTGAAAATCGGCTTGTCCAGATTTCTTGAAATAAGATGTGATATTTAGGACTTTTGAGTTAAAAGTGATCTTGAAATTAGCTTAAAAACCTTAAAAACTTTTTTTTAAAAACA
>NC_134523.1:1242689-1332689 GCF_027942865.1 Odontesthes bonariensis | reverse complement strand
CATCGGTCCACCCCAGTTTCCTCACAGCAAATTGATAATAAAGGGCTCATTTCAGCCGAGCTGATGCACAAACAGGTGCATATCTGTGCAGGAGGAGGAGGAAGCAGCAGGGAGCGTGTCTCTCTGTGGGAGAGACTCATCCCAGCGTCAGCCCTCAGAAACAACTCAGAAAGCAGAAACACGTTGTTCTGCTGGGGCGGGCTGACCCCGACCTCCCTCTGAGAGCCCGAGCAGACAGAATTCCTCCTGTAGGATCGATAAAGAATCCCATTACGGCTCTAATTGATGGTTTATGTTAAAGCACCAGCAGCTTAATCAATAAATGCTGATATGATTAATCCGAATGTTAAAACACACTGACAGGAGCTGAGTGTCTCAGCTCAACAAAAAGCTGCTTTTACATCAACACGGATCAAAATGTGTTCCCATTACAGAGGCTGAGAATATAAAACCGGACCAACAGGAACATCCAGAGAGGTTCTGATAGGTTCTGACCCGAGCTGCAGAGGTGGGGTCACATCTTCTATCCGTCCGTTCTGTCCTCTGTTCCCTGACTCCACTGAGGACGGATGTTTTTAATCAACTTTTACTTTTTTTTCAGTTATTTGTGAATATATTTTCACTTCATATTAATAGAACCAGTTTTGGGAGCATCATTCACGACTGAAAATAAGTGAGGAAAGCAGCTTTGTGCACGTGTGAGATTTAGAAAGAGAACCACACGTGCACAGTTTTCTGGATGACCTCTGATCCGACCTCTGACAACACACTGAGCCCTCTGGCACCTGTGACATCAACACGGTGACCGACGGATTTAGCGGGTACAGAAACCGGATGGCTGGATGCTTTAGGTGCTCTCTGTGAAGCAGCTCCTTCCTCTGTCTCCATTTGTGTGGCTGACGGCTGTTCAGACCCAGCAGGCCTGTGGAGTCCCGCTGGTCCTCGTGTCTGCAGACCGGCAGCTCAGCCAGAGGCCACCATGGGCCCAGCCTTGTTCTGTAACTTTAATGAAGTGGCCTGGTGTGCAGACACTCCCTGACAGAAAAGTGACCTGATAACTGAATGACTGTGGGTCACACTGCCAGCCCCTCAGTGCTGACCTGAATCTGGATGTTAAACGGCTGCTGAGATGGATGGAGTCTGATAGATCAGCACCAAAACAAAGGATCACATCCTCCATCTCAGGTTTTAATGTTTACTAAAGTAAAGATAATGAGGCAGAAGTTTGTGCTTCATATTCCTCTGTCGGTCACGGAGCATAACTTCCACACAGCAATTAGCCGTATCAGGACCAGCATCGACTGGCATCCGCCTCAGTGATTGAGCCGTAAAGTCAACATTTCTGTGAACACACTTTTGATTTTAATGCAACAAGGAAAGCCAATAACTTTTGATTTACTTTGATTAAAAACTAACAGCTTAAAAGGATTCCTATGACATGTGTACCATGAGTGCGACAGCTGCAGGTGGAAACAAAAAGGTTCAGGAGGACCTTCCTGCTGCAGAGAGCAGACTCACACGGTGGCTCACATCCCAGGAACAGTTAGCACGGTCTATGAAGCTCACACTCACACAGCCGAGCTCATGCATGTGCACAGCTGTGATGGCGGCGCCGCCTCAGCATCTCATGGGAACCGTTCAGATACAAGGCCGCCATGGGCAGAATACCTCCCAAAATACATGATGGCGTTCCTTCATGGTGTCATGGTGGAGAATGGGAGCTCAGGGGTCAAACCAAGACTTTTAATCAATGAAGAGAAGATCTGATGCCTCAACAGGAGCCCAGTGATGAGCTCTGAGGCTCCTTTCATTCCTCACATTGAGTGGAGGAGGAACTCCGGCTGGACCAGCATCTAGCGCCTGCAGGCAGAGAGCTCCCAGAAGGAGGACCTGATGACGGGGAGGTGAAGGGGCTGTGGCAGGCACCACGCTCGGCTCCGAGGAGGCCTCAGCTGAGAGCGAGACGGCATGATGGCGTCCTGAAAACACACTGAACCGATGACTGTGTGAGGTTCACAGGCAGTCTGAGCAGGTGTGTAAACCTCCAACAGAGCCGGACCTCCAACAGAGCCGGACCTCCGACGGAGCCGGACCTCAGACGGAGCCGGACCTCCGACACACATTACACACATATATTACACACACACACACACACACACACACAGTCACACACATATATTACACACACACACACACACACACAGTCACACACATATATTACACACACACACATTACACGCACACACACACACATTACACACACACACACATATATTACACACACACACACACACACACACACACACACACACACATTACACACACACACTCTGGATGCAAAGAAACACAAACACAGCCGAGGCGAATGTGCGCTTTTGTTGACTTGTGTTACAGAAATAGGTCCTCGTTATATCTGATGACATTTGGCTGTTTGTCTCCAGTTGCTAACGGCAACCGCAGCTGCGTGCAGAAGTTAACCCGCAGCGGCCGATGTCAGCAGAAGCCCTGACACCAGCACACACACCAGAACAGTTCCCTGTTCTCAGGGCGGTTATGAGTTAGTCTGCGTCAGCGCTGACAGCTGGGGAAGCACGGCGGTCATTTCCTGATGTTTCATTAGTGATCGCAGATTTATCTGCTTCTGAGTCAAAGTAGTTCCAGTGAACACAGCGATCTGTGGGGCTGCTGCCTGAGTCAAAGTAGTTCCAGTGAACACAGGGATCTGTGGGGCCGCTGCCTGAGTCAAAGTAGTTCCAGTGAACACAGGGATCTGTGGGGCCGCTGCCTGAGTCAAAATAGTTCCAGTGAACACAGGGATCTGTGGGGCCGCTGCCTGAGTCAAAATAGTTCCAGTGAACACAGGGATCTGTGGGGCCGCTGCCTGAGTCAAAGTAGTTCCAGTGAACACAGGGATCTGTGGGGCCGCTGCCTGAGTCAAAATAGTTCCAGTGAACACAGGGATCTGTGGGGCCGCTGCCTGAGTCAAAGTAGTTCCAGTGAACACAGCGATCTGTGGGGCTGCTGCCTGAGTCAAAGTAGTTCCAGTGAACACAGGGATCTGTGGGGCCGCTGCCTGAGTCAAAGTAGTTCCAGTGAACACAGGGATCTGTGGGGCCGCTGCCTGAGTCAAAATAGTTCCAGTGAACACAGGGATCTGTGGGGCCGCTGCCCGAGTCAAAGTAGTTCCAGTGAACACAGGGATCTGTGGGGCCGCTGCCTGAGTCAAAATAGTTCCAGTGAACACAGGGATCTGTGGGGCCGCTGCCTGAGTCAAAGTAGTTCCAGTGAACACAGGGATCTGTGGGGCCGCTGCCTGAGTCAAAGTAGTTCCAGTGAACACAGGGATCTGTGGGGCCGCTGCCTGAGTCAAAGTAGTTCCAGTGAACACAGGGATCTGTGGGGCCGCTGCCTGAGTCAAAATAGTTCCAGTGAACACAGGGATCTGTGGGGCCGCTGCCTGAGTCAAAGTAGTTCCAGTGAACACAGCGATCTGTGGGGCTGCTGCCTGAGTCAAAGTAGTTCCAGTGAACACAGGGATCTGTGGGGCCGCTGCCTGAGTCAAAATAGTTCCAGTGAACACAGGGATCTGTGGGGCCGCTGCCTGAGTCAAAGTAGTTCCAGTGAACACAGCGATCTGTGGGGCTGCTGCCTGAGTCAAAGTAGTTCCAGTGAACACAGGGATCTGTGGGGCCGCTGCCTGAGTCAAAGTAGTTCCAGTGAACACAGGGATCTGTGGGGCCGCTGCCTGAGTCAAAATAGTTCCAGTGAACACAGGGATCTGTGGGGCCGCTGCCCGAGTCAAAGTAGTTCCAGTGAACACAGGGATCTGTGGGGCCGCTGCCTGAGTCAAAATAGTTCCAGTGAACACAGGGATCTGTGGGGCCGCTGCCTGAGTCAAAGTAGTTCCAGTGAACACAGGGATCTGTGGGGCCGCTGCCTGAGTCAAAGTAGTTCCAGTGAACGCAGGGATCTGTGGGGCCGCTGCCTGAGTCAAAATAGTTCCAGTGAACACAGGGATCTGTGAGCCGCTGCCTTAGTCAAAGTAGTTCCAGTGAACACAGGGATCTGTGAGCCGCTGCCTGAGTCAAAGTAGTTCCAGTGAACACAGGGATCTGTGAGCCGCTGCCTGAGTCAAAGTAGTTCCAGTGAACACAGGGATCTGTGGGGCTGCTGCCTGAGTCAAAGTAGTTCCAGTGAACACAGGGATCTGTGGGGCTGCTGCCTGAGTCAAAGTAGTTCCAGTGAACACAGGGATCTGTGGGGCCGCTGCCTGAGTCAAAATAGTTCCAGTGAACACAGGGATCTGTGGGGCCGCTGCCTGAGTCAAAGTAGTTCCAGTGAACACAGGGATCTGTGGGACCGCTGTCTGAGTCAAAGTAGTTCCAGTGAACACAGGGATCTGTGGGGCCGCTGCCTGAGTCAAAGTAGTTCCAGTGAACACAGGGATCTGTGAGCCGCTGCCTTAGTCAAAGTAGTTCCAGTGAACACAGGGATCTGTGGGGCCGCTGCCTGAGTCAAAATAGTTCCAGTGAACACAGGGATCTGTGGGGCCGCTGCCTGAGTCAAAGTAGTTCCAGTGAACACAGCGATCTGTGGGGCTGCTGCCTGAGTCAAAGTAGTTCCAGTGAACACAGGGATCTGTGAGCCGCTGCCTGAGTCAAAGTAGTTCCAGTGAACACAGGGATCTGTGGGGCCGCTGCCTGAGTCAAAATAGTTCCAGTGAACACAGGGATCTGTGAGCCGCTGCCTTAGTCAAAGTAGTTCCAGTGAACACAGGGATCTGTGAGCCGCTGCCTGAGTCAAAGTAGTTCCAGTGAACACAGCGATCTGTGGGGCTGCTGCCTGAGTCAAAGTAGTTCCAGTGAACACAGGGATCTGTGGGGCTGCTGCCTGAGTCAAAGTAGTTCCAGTGAACACAGGGATCTGTGGGGCTGCTGCCTGAGTCAAAGTAGTTCCAGTGAACACAGGGATCTGTGGGGCCGCTGCCTGAGTCAAAGTAGTTCCAGTGAACACAGGGATCTGTGGGGCCGCTGCCTGAGTCAAAGTAGTTCCAGTGAACACAGCGATCTGTGGGCCGATGGGAGGCGACTTTGTTCTGTAACCACTGACTGTGACACAGATAATTCCCTCCTTCTGCGGAGGTGGACTCAGAAACCCTGAGAGCAACATTTATGGGAACGAGCTCTCCAACCTCATTCACCCGGTTAAATATCTTTTCTTTCTGGCAGACATCTTTATTCACGTAACAAAGACGTTTTTCAGCCATTTCACAGAGAGATAAAGGAACCCGAGCAGCCTTTCCTTTTCTCCATCATGTGTAAAAAGAGTTGCTGACTGTGTGTGAGCTGATCAGTTCTGCAGCCGTCTGCATCCACACTGAGCTGTGAACTGTAACCTTGCAGTAATAATCAGTTCATAATCCTCGTGGTTTTTCTTCTTCTGAACTCTGAAGATGTTTGATCATCACAAAAATCTTATCTGTAAAGGAAAAAGTTCCTCTTGTTTTATTGAAAACTACTGAGCCGGACTGGAATGAGCCTCAGTTACAGTTTATCAGTTTATCTCTGAGCTCTTTCAGTCCTGTAAAAAAGCTGTTTTA
Organism: Odontesthes bonariensis; assembly: GCF_027942865.1. Lineage (NCBI taxonomy): Eukaryota > Metazoa > Chordata > Actinopteri > Atheriniformes > Atherinopsidae > Odontesthes > Odontesthes bonariensis. The sequence goes on along the minus strand of NC_134523.1, from coordinate 1,327,090 downwards.
CACGACAAGAGCCGGAGAAGAAGTTCAGAGAGACGGAGCGATGGATGCAAAGAGGTCAGCAGCGGAGGAGAGGAAGGATTTAATGAGACTGCGGCTGTTCAGGAGCTCTGCAGGGTGAGCTGACAACAACACCGACACACACACACACACACACTAACCTTAACCCACCGACACACAGCCGACAGACACACACACACTAACCTTAACCCACCGACACACAGCCGACAGACACACACACACTAACCTTAACCCACCGACGCACAGCCGACAGACACACACACACACTAACCTTAACCCACCGACACACAGCCGACAGACACACACACACTAACCTTAACCCACCGACACACAGCCGACAGACACACACACACTAACACTAACCCACCGACACACAGCCGACAGACACACACACACTAACCTTAACCCACCGACACACAGCCGACAGACACACACACACTAACACTAACCCACCGACACACAGCCGACAGACACACACACACTAACCTTAACCCACCGACACACAGCCAACAGACACACACACACTAACCTTAACCCACCGACACACAGCCGACAGACACACACACTAACCTTAACCCACCGACACACAGCCGACAGACACACACACACTAACACTAACCCACCGGCACACAGCCGACAGACACACACACTAACACTAACCCACCGACACACAGCCGACAGACACACACACACTAACACTAACCCACCGACACACAGCCGACAGACACACACACACTAACACTAACCCACCGACACACAGCCGACAGACACACACACACTAACCTTAACCCACCGACACACAGCCGACAGACACACACACACACACACTAACCTTAACCCACCGACACACAGCCGACAGACACACACACACTAACCTTAACCCACCGACACACAGCCGACAGACACACACACACTAACCTTAACCCACCGACACACAGCCGACAGACACACACACACTAACCTTAACCCACCGACACACAGCCGACAGACACACACACACTAACCTTAACCCACTGACACACAGCCGACAGACACACACACACTAACCTTAACCCACCGACACACAGCCGACAGACACACACACTAACACTAACCCACCGACACACAGCCGACAGACACACACACACTAACCTTAACCCACCGACACACAGCCGACAGACACACACACACTAACCTTAACCCACCGACACACAGCCGACAGACACACACACACTAACCTTAACCCACCGACACACAGCCGACAGACACACACACTAACACTAACCCACCGACACACAGCCGACAGACACACACACACTAACCTTAACCCACCGACACACAGCCGACAGACACACACACTAACACTAACCCACCGACACACAGCCGACAGACACACACACTAACACTAACCCACCGACACACAGCCGACAGACACACACACACTAACCTTAACCCACCGACACACAGCCGACAGACACACACACTAACCTTAACCCACCGACACACAGCCGACAGACACACACACACTAACACTAACCCACCGACACACAGCCGACAGACACACACACACTAACCTTAACCCACCGACACACAGCCGACAGACACACACACACTAACACTAACCCACCGACACACAGCCGACAGACACACACACACTAACCTTAACCCACCGACACACAGCCGACAGACACACACACACTAACACTAACCCACCGACACACAGCCGACAGACACACACACACTAACCTTAACCCACCGACACACAGCCGACAGACACACACACACTAACACTAACCCACCGACACACAGCCGACAGACACACACACACGAGGAGCTAAATGAATAAATAAATAAATGAATATCCTGCGAGCTGCATGTGCTCCTGATTGTTCACCTTCATGTAACAGGAGGTTCTGAGTCTGCTCAGAGGAAGAGGCTGAAGCCCACAGAGACACGGAGAGGAGTGCATGACAACCACAGCAGAGATGTAGAGACACTTTAACACAAGAGGAAGTCAGACAGTAAAGACCCACCTGCAGGTTCCTCCCACTCAGCTCTGAGCTTGCTGTCAGAGCTGGGATGGAGAGTTGGAGACTAATTCATCATCATTTGTCAGATATGTTCCTCGAATTTTAATGAAGGTTTTAAATTAGCATCTCAGAAAAATGAGCATCTTAGATAGAGACGTTGAAATCTGAAAAACGTCTCGTAATGTGCCGTAGAAGCAGCTTTTCAATTAGTTTAAAACAGAAAACGTGACTGATCACATGACTACTTTATTCAAAGCGATGGAACCAACCTGAGAACGAGAGGAGTGCACGGCCAGCTGTGCACGGCCAGCTGTGCAGTGACAGAGCGACGCCATCAACCACACGAAGCTAAACGTGATCAAACACCGTTTCTATGAAAATGTGTTTAAATCATTGCTCTAAACTTTTATAACAGGGATTAAAACACGTGAATAATAACTCTGATATCTGCGTTCCCTCGCTGCTTTCCAATCTGTTTCCATGTCTGACTTTTAAAGTTTTTAACTGGATCTAACTGAATCCTTTCAACAGATGTCCATCATATTTACTGGCAGTCGGATCTGATGATGGAGCTTTGGAAGATAGACACATTCACAGTGAAGCTTCAGACCCACTCCTTTGCTTCTCACTTAAATAGATAGTTTGGTGTTTTCCAGCTAGTTTATAGTCTCTTATTGTCTAAATTCTATCCGACCGTACACCTCTTTGGTCGACTTTGCCCTAAAAAGATGTTTGACCTTGACCTAAAAAGCTCGTCTGCAAGCAGCCGCATACACAGATTTTTCTTAGTGGAGTCAGAGTGGATCCCTGAGTGGATCCCTGAGTGGATCCCTGAGTGGATCCCTGAGTGGATCCCTGAGTGGATCCCTGAGTGCATCCCTGAGTGGATCCCTGAGTGGATCCCTGAGTGCATCCCTGAGTGGATCCCTGAGTGGATCCCTGAGTGCATCCCTGAGTGGATCCCTGAGTGGATCCCTGACATCCCTGCAGAGTGAGGCTTGTTGACTCAGTGAGAAGGATGTTAGCTGAGAAATAATCGAGTCTACAGCCTTCAGTCCCTGGCTCCTCACTGACTGAGATGCTCTGATCAGATACATTTGAACAGAATAAGTCGTAACCTCCTCGTTACATTTCAGAGCAACCTTTCCAAACAAAGAGCTTCCCCGGAGGATGTTTTCTCCAACTCGAGCTGCGGTTTCTGCTCTTTTCTGGATGATTTCAGGCTTTTGTTTTGGTGTTTTGGGGGTTCATGCTGCTCCTCCAGGTCAACACACACACATGGACAAAGAGAAAAGAGAGGCAGACGGAGATAAAGAGGGAGGAAGGGATGAGAGATAAGAGCTTTGCCACCGGGGGTTATCGCCTTTCTCCCACTGCGTATCGACTCAGCCTGTTGGGGGCTGACTTCTCTGCCCAGTGTCCACAAACACACATCTCCTCCAACTTTTGTGGCTGGTTGCAGTTTATGTTGAGGAGCCGATCAAACAGAAAGTCACAGGGAGAGCTCAGACACAGCAGCCGGCAGCTCCAGTTTCTAATTGGCTTCTTCCCTCTGTGAGCTGGAGCGAGGGTCTCTGAGAGGGGCTCAGAGGGAGGAGAGTGGCGAGGAGGCAACGTATCGATCACAGCCGAGGAGAGGAGGGCAGACATTTAGCTGGAAGATAAGACCACAGGAACACAGAGGGGGAGGCGGCGTAAGATGTAATGGATCATGGAGAAAAAGCCCGATATTAACAATGCTGAGAGGGGGCATCTCCCCGCCTATCATAACAGAGCTGGACACACTCTGATCAATAAATCCATCCCCCTCCTGTGTGGCACTCAAGGGCACCGAAGCAGCAGAGTTTTCTGCAGCAAACAGTTTTCCACCATGAGGAGAAGTCGGGCGTGTGAGGGATGTGGTGAACCGTGAAGAATATACGTCTAAAAGGACGTTTTACACCGAGCTGACGCCAGGAAAAGTTTCTTTTATCAGACATGAGGAAAAGCAGCTTTATTTGTAGTGATATCTCTAAAACAATTATAACAGAGCAAACAGAGCTGGGGAGGAAAACATCCATCACAATTAAAGACCTCGTGAGCTCAGCAGATGGATGCTGTGAGCTCCAGGGTCAGTTTCCATCACTGTTCGATTCACATGAAGAAGAAAGTGAAGAAGAAAAAGTGAAAGGAAACTAAACTGGATTGGGATTTAATATCTGATCAAATCATATGATTTCATATCGGATTAAATTATATACTTTAAATACTGATTAAATCATATGATTTAATATCTCAGATATCATTTAATATCTGATCAAATCATATAAAATAGAATAGAAAAATACTTTATTCATCCAACCATTGGTGAAAATTCAAATTAGTCAAGTAGCTCAAAAAAATTATTAATATTTACAATGATTGTATATTAACAACAACAATAATATAAATTCTAATAAAAATACTACTACTAACTAATAATAATAATAATAATAATAAATGACTGACTAAATAAATAAATAAATAAAATCAATCATATGATTTAATCATTTGATTTAACATAATATCCCAAATTTTCCGAGATAAAAGTATTTCCTGAAGAAGAGCTCTCTACATTTTCCCCTTTGTGGATGTCCACCACAGTTGTTGTTTTCCTCCTACAGGCTCGTTTCCGACTACTTCTTCTACTGAATTCAGCCACTAACAGCGCAGCCTACAGCGCCCCCTGTGGTGGCACTACCAGGCCGAGTTTAAGCACTTCCAACCATCGGTGGGAGCCTTGTGTCCGAGAAGAGAAAGACGATGACTTTGATGTCAGCAGAAAGATGAATTGTGTCCTGCAGACGTTTTTATTCGGCTCAGATCGATGTTTTCCTTAAAAACAAACTCTAAAACTTGTTGTGAAGCGTAACTACTGAACGGACACATGAAGTCTGGTGTCCGTTACTCTGTCGGTGTCTGATTCTAAGTGTAGTCTGAGTGCAGGAACAGTAGATCCAGGACAAAGAGCAGCAGAATTTAGTTGCTGTTTGATTTATATCTTCACAGTATGGCTGTGCCGGCCCACAATGCACTGCCCTGCAACCATGGCTGCCAAAACCTTTTGGCTGCATACAGCCTGGACCTCACCACAGACAGATTTCTCTGTGTACGGGATGTGTGCTTTTATTGAAACAGATGTCATGTTACAAATGTTTACATGGGAGTTTAAAGCGGCAGCTCCAGCTGCTAACTGAAGTGAAAGATCATTAGCATAGCTAAAGCACACCTGCTTGTACAGGAGCTTCTGTTAGGAGAAGCTAACTGAAGTGAAAGATCGTTAGCATAGCTGCAGCACACCTGCTTGTACAGCAGCTTCTGTTAGGAGAAGCTAACTGAAGTGAAAGATCGTTAGCATAGCTGCAGCACACCTGCTTGTACAGCAGGTTCTGTTAGGAGAAGCTAACTGAAGTGAAAGATCATTAGCATAGCTGCAGCACACCTGCTTGTACAGCAGCTTCTGTTAGGAGAAGCTAACTGAAGTTAAAGATCGTTAGCATAGCTGCAGCACACCTGCTTGTACAGCAGCTTCTGTTAGGAGAAGCTAACTGAAGTTAAAGATCGTTAGCATAGCTGCAGCACACCTGCTTGTACAGCAGCTTCTGTTAGGAGAAGCTAACTGAAGTTAAAGATCGTTAGCATAGCTGCAGCACACCTGCTTGTACAGCAGCTTCTGTTAGGAGAAGCTAACTGAAGTTAAAGATCGTTAGCATAGCTGCAGCACATGTGAGTTCCCATCTTCCCAAACACTCACTCACACCCAGCTGTGGTGTTCCCTCTCAGTGGATCACAAACCTTTCATTTGTAGACCTTCTCCTCTGTGACCCAAAGTCTGATAACGTCTCCCCACATCCTGTCCATCACTCAGCCCTTCCTCCCTTCCTCCTCTCCCTCACCCTCCCGGTGTAAATCACATCAGCAAGAGAAGCAGAGCAGAAAGATCTCTCTGCTCTGAGTGAGGAGATTAGGATGACTGGATTTAAATAAAGATCACCTTCCCTGCGGTGCTCATCCCTAAACCGGGAGCAGCGACACACTCACTGCGCACGTGTGTGCGCGTCATGGTGATAACTGCGTTTAACAGAAGCAATCTGCATGAAACATCTTGACCAGCAAATAATAAGAGAGAACAATCGCAGAAGCACACAAACACGAGGCCGACACCTGAAGGTGGGCGGCGTTCTGCTGACCTGAAGTGTTGTGTGAGAAGGCAGGAAATATGCTGCCTGAGCCGGCCTTATCGGAGGCGTCACATGGAGCGGACCCCCCCGGACCCCCCCGGACACCGAGCGCTGTGGTGTCGCTGGAGATTTACTGCCAGCAACCCCAGGGCCGGCATGTCTGTGTCACATGATGTGAGAGCTCCTGACAAAACAGCCGAACAGGATGCTGCTGATGGGAGAGAGCAGCTCTGTCCAAATGTTCTCTCTGTGCTCTCTGACCTGCTGCAGGTGTTCACACCACCTTTCCCTTCTTACTGTTCACACATGCAGAGTTTGTGCATGAACCAGACAGAGTGCAGGTATCATTTATATATTCATATATGCCAGCACTGAAGCTGCAGTGAAAGGTTCATTGTTGCTGATGTGAAGTTTGTATTTTTGCTGTGAAATACTTAAAAAAAAGGAGAATCATATCGTAACTCTGGATGGAAGCAGCGGCGGCGCTGAGGTCTTATTTATGCTAGCACGTCGGTATCTGTCTGCATCACACAGAGTGATGGACTGTGGGTATTTAACCAATGCAGACAGACCTCTGAGAAGCCCTCTGAGATGAGGCTCAGTGAGAGCAGAGTCTGATTAGCTCAGGTTAGCTTCAGTAGCCCTCTGAGATGAGGCTCAGTGAGAGCAGAGTCTGATTAGCTCAGGTTAGCTTCAGTAGCCCTCTGAGATGAGGCTCAGTGAGAGCAGAGTCTGATTAGCTCAGGTTAGCTTCAGTAGCCCTCTGAGATGAGGCTCAGTGAGAGCAGTCTGATTAGCTCAGGTTAGCTTCAGTAGCCCTCTGAGATGAGGCTCAGTGAAAGCGGAGTCTGATTAGCTCAGGTTAGCTTCAGTAGCCCTCTGAGATGAGGCTCAGTGAGAGCAGTCTGATTAGCTCAGGTTAGCTTCAGTAGCCCTCTGAGATGAGGCTCAGTGAAAGCGGAGTCTGATTAGCTCAGGTTAGCTTCAGTAGCCCTCTGAGATGAGGCTCAGTGAGAGCAGAGTCTGGTTAGCTCAGGTTAGCTTCAGTAGCCCTCTGAGATGAGGCTCAGTGAGAGCAGAGTCTGATTAGCTCAGGTTAGCTTCAGTAGCCCTCTGAGATGAGGCTCAGTGAGAGCAGAGTCTGATTAGCTCAGGTTAGCTTCAGTAGCCCTCTGAGATGAGGCTCAGTGAGAGCAGTCTGATTAGCTCAGGTTAGCTTCAGTAGCCCTCTGAGATGAGGCTCAGTGAGAGCAGAGTCTGATTAGCTCAGGTTAGCTTCAGTAGCCCTCTGAGATGAGGCTCAGTGAGAGCAGAGTCTGATTAGCTCAGGTTAGCTTCAGTAGCCCTCTGAGATGAGGCTCAGTGAAAGCGGAGTCTGATTACCTCAGGTTAGCTTCAGTAGCCCTCTGAGATGAGGCTCAGTGAAAGCGGAGTCTGATTACCTCAGGTTAGCTTCAGTAGCCCTCTGAGATGAGGCTCAGTGAGAGCAGAGTCTGATTAGCTCAGGTTAGCTTCAGTAGCCCTCTGAGATGAGGCTCAGTGAGAGCAGTCTGATTAGCTCAGGTTAGCTTCAGTAGCCCTCTGAGATGAGGCTCAGTGAAAGCGGAGTCTGATTAGCTCAGGTTAGCTTCAGTAGCCCTCTGAGATGAGGCTCAGTGAGAGCAGTCTGATTAGCTCAGGTTAGCTTCACCTTGGACAGGCCGACAGCAACAGATTTCATCAGAAACAAGACAAAGAATCAAAAAGTATCAATGAAATAAACAATAAGCTGCACAGCTTCTTTTTTAACATTACAAATAACAGTGGAACTGGAACATCATTATTTTAATAGTTTGTCTTTTCCACAGCTGAGAAAAGCTCGACGATCAACAACAGGAGCAACTCAACCAAGAGCAGGTTGCTCCCCATATTTCTGAGTCTACCCCAAGTGGCACCAATACAGAGAGCCCCCAGAACCATGTTCAAGCCCTGAGACGTGCACGTTCCACAGCAAGCGTGCACACGGCCTCTGATCACATGTGAGCTCAGTTTGTTTCGGCACACGGCAGGCAGCTGCTGTGAGGCCGGGCTGAAAGCGAGCAGCGACACACTGAGAACAAAGTGGAGACTGGTTCCTGCTTCTTCTCTTCACATCAGAGTGAAAACAGCCAATCACTGCTCGTGCACGCTCAGTCACGCTCAGTCACAGATTAAAGCCAACAACCATGTGGAAGAATGGGGCTGCTGGCGGCTAACTTTGAGTCTTTAACAGCGACACGCATGCAGAATGTTGCCAACGTGGTCTCACTTACAAAGCAACCAAAGAGCAACAGCAAACTTTGTACTCAGGGAACCAACAAAAGGACAAAGCCGAGCTAAATTCAGAGCACTCAACATGAATTATTAACAGAGCCGAAGCACCGGCCGGAGCCCAGAGTGAGTCACGGGCCTGTTTCTGGGAGCTGGGGCTCAGCACAAACACAGCGCTGATGCCTTTGCATGAGGCCACTTCCAGCGGCGACACTAATCTCTCCTCAGCGTGTTTGTCTTATTCACAGTTTATCCTCAATTTGTGTGGAATCCCTGAATAATGAGAAGCAGCTTATGCTGATTTTCTCCATGTCGCTCCATTCATTCTGCTCCGCTTCCATCTGCATTAATGAAGACGGGCAGTTTCTCATCTTACAGTTCTTTAAGTGCTCTTAATTCTTTCTTTACTCCAGAACAGCGCAGTCAGGACGCTCCCCTGCATAAGAAACGCCCCGAGTCCATCAGTGTGAGCAGCCTTTCTGCTTTCTGGAGCTCTGCTCGGACCCGACACCAACCTGTTGCCTGGTTCACGGTGAGTGAGCCGGTGTGTGTGGTCAGCAGGTGGCGCTGCACACTGCCGTGAACAGGAGGAAGACGTCTGCAGCAGCTCAGAGAGCTGTGCTCATCGCTGGGTCACTCCTTCATTCCCTGATCCCTGCCGACCCCCCCGAGGCTCACATCTGGAGCACTTTACTACACCGTTGTCATGGCGATGTGAACGATGTAAGCCCTGTCATAACGTCTGAGCGCAACAACAGGAAGCACTTCTGTGATGTACAGTGTCTCTAACCTCATTTCATAATGAGAACAAAGTATTTTCACATCCCGATTGAATCTGTGATGTCATGCTTTCCACTAAGTTTCATAAAGTTTATCATTTGTAGTTCTATGAAACTGATAACACTTAAATCTCTTTGCTGCAGGTGTATTTGAGCCTCTTTCTTTAGGGAAAAGTTAGATATGATGAAATCTCCTTTAAACACCACCTTTCTGTTAGATTAATACCAGAAAGCAGCCTGATGTGATGCGGATAAAAACCACCGTTGGTCTGAAGTACAGAGGAAGAAAGGCAGAGTGTGCACGGAGAGACGGGCTCAGTGACAGATGGTGAATAAATGCAGCCGTGAACCTGCAGACAGAACAACGTGAGCTCAGAGGAGAGGTGGCGGAGCCGGCCAGGTCCTCCTCTGGCCCATGATTCATTGCAAATGAAATGTCACCCTGGCAGGCAGTAACACAGAGCAGCCCCGTCCCCTGCAGCCTAATTGAATTTTACAGCCATATAAACAACAGTCAGCCAGCAAAGAGACGCAGGCACCAGTTATTGATGCTGGTGTTTATAGGTGGAGGCTTCTGATGTGGCATCAGAGAGTGAGTAAGGGCCTCCGGGGACCCGCGGCGCAGAGCAGGCAGATGGAAGGGACACCAGAGCAGGCTAGCATGGCTCCCCAGGACCCCAACACATGCAGCCGCGAGGCTCAAAGCAAACGCACGGGGAGAATACTGGCGCTGCACAGGTCCCAGTTAGGATGCCCAACAGGAAACAGCAGCTGTCGGTGTGAAGGTTCAGCCGGTGGGAAGGTTCAGCCGGTGTGAAGGTTCAGCCGGTGGGAAGGTTCAGCCGGTGGGAAGGTTCAGCCGATGTGAAGGTTCAGCCGGTGGGAAGGTTCAGCCGGTGGGAAGGTTCAGCCGGTGGGAAGGTTCAGCCGGGTAGCTGACGTGCTGCAGAAAGAGTCTAAAATGATCTTTATGCATTTTTTAAGAAGGTAGAAAACTCGGTAAGTTGCCTGCGTGGCAGTGCAGAGGAAGCTGAGCCGGAGTCTGCTCTGCTGGCTGAGTTAGATGTGCTGGCAGAGCGCTTTCTGCACTCCGATGAAGACGGAACAGAGGCCATCAGCGGTGTGTCCCCCGGCAGCCCCGGGGGTCGGCTCAATTTGTCCTCTCCTAATAGAGGACTTCACCTCCATGACAGCAGGCGGGTTGGCAGACGGACAAAAGGGCTGCAGCAGAGGACGGGCTCATTAAGACCAGCTACAGAGGATGGGAAGCCCCCACATTACATTACGGTCATTTTGCAGACCAGACCACATGATGCAGGCTCAGGAGAAAACATGTGGAGGAGGAATCCTGCACCAAACCAGCCCCGTCTAGCCTTCTGAAAGTCTCTAAGAACGCACTGTGCAGGATGATCAGGCAGAGTTACTAATGAACTAACAGCAGAGGAGACGGAAATATGAGAAACTTATCTGAGTAATGCTAAATGACAGAGTCTCTGATCCCACTGAGGCATCTGCTCCTGGTTGAATTCCAGCCCAGCGGAGAGCAGAAACATTAGCGCTGGCATGGGAAAGTGGCAGCTTTTAGTTCATTTACAGCCTCCCACACAGAGCAGCAAAAGCATCCGAAGGAAAGTGGATGGAAGGAGCCGCTGATCAGAAAGTCTTCCAGCAGCTTCTGAGCTGCTCTCAAACGCAGCCGCCCGGCTCTCACACTGACGGTGATTAACTCAGACAGCACACTAATGCAGATTCCTGTTAGCCTGCACAGAACGCAGCCTTCCAATCAGCTTTAAGCACAGCTTCAGCTACAAAGCTCCAGTTTACAGGAAACTCACAGAAAGCAATACTTTGACACTTTTGGGGGAAATACAAATTTGTGAGCTTTCCAAGAAGTTTGATAAGAAAATGAACACTAAGACAAATGGTTCCCAGCTGAGAGAGCTAATGTGTCCACAACAACAGCAGGATGGGTTAATGCTTCACAGCTAAACTACAGGACAGATGTTTCAGGTCCGAGGCTGGTCGGGATCTCAGGGTTAAATAAGTGGAAAGAGTGTCTGAGGTGGTAAAAACTTTAACCGGCGCTTTAACCACACGAGGACAGCGGGATCAGTTTAACCTCACTGGTTCCTCACAGCTGGATTCAGACAAACTGGGAATCAGTTTCCGGTTTCTTCAGCTTCTTCTGCTTAACATAAAGTTCTCCTTTAATGGAACTGAGATGTCTGGTTTTAGTTGGACAAACACATCTGGTAAAGGTTTTTTCTCTTCACTGCGGAACAAAAAACCACAGAAGAAGAAAGTTGCTGCAGAGCCGACATCGCGCTTTAACACTCCAGAGAAGTTCCAGAGCGGCGGCTTGTGGGATAACTTTCCTCCGGGTCCCCTGCACAGACCTCCGGACCATCAGCAGGTGAGATGATGTATGAACACGTCAGAGCGTTTTCGTTTTCTGCAGCTGTGGGAGCGAGCTGCCTCCTGCTCACTAAAGACAGCTGTTACATTCCTTCTAAACCCAGCAGGGAGAGTTCATCTCCAGCAGAAAGAATCCTGCTGCGATGTGAACACCAACGGTGGAACCAATCTGTCGGCTGAAAAACTTCAGTCTTCCTGCGAAAACCGCTTCAATTTCTGCCGTGACCTTAAAAGATAGGCAGCAGCTGCTCCGTGTTCGGCTGCTTAAAGGAAGCGCTGCACCTCAGAAAGTAGTTCTATAACTAACTATAACTACAGCTAACTATAACTACAGCTAACTATAACTATAACTATAACTATAACTATAACTACAGCTAACTATAACTACAGCTAACTATAACTACAGCTAACTATAACTATAACTATAACTATAACTATAACTATAACTACAGCTAACTATAACTATAACTATAACTACAGCTAACTATAACTACAGCTAACTATAACTATAACTATAACTATAACTACAGCTAACTATAACTATAACTATAACTATAACTACAGCTAACTATAACTATAACTATAACTACAGCTAACTATAACTACAGCTAACTATAACTACAGCTAACTATAACTATAACTAACAATAATAACAACTATAACTAACTATAACTAACAATAACAAGGAGAGGTTAATGCCTTTGACACAACATTTAGAACTCCTGGAACTGGAGTTTTAGTAATCTAAAATGAGGGTTTTAGATGCTGAAGATTTAAATGTTAACGCTCAGAACTGAGTTCAGCCTCGTCTCTGATCATCATCTCTGATCTTTGATCAGCTCTGGTAGATCAGCTCTGGTAGATCAGCTCTGGTAGATCAGCTCTGGTAGATCAGCTCTGGTAGATCAGTTCTGGTAGATCAGCTCTGGTAGATCAGTTCTGGTAGATCAGTTCTGGTAGATCAGCTCTGGTTGATCAGCTCTGGTAGATCAGCTCTGGTAGATCAGCTCTGGTAGATCAGCTCTGGTAGATAAAATGTAAAACCACTGAAGGCCCTCTTCAGCCGGGTGTTTGGCATGTTTCTGCAGCTGCTGGATTTCTGCTGTGAGCGTGTAGAGAACAGTAGAGAACAGCACTTTATTCTGCCTCCAGCCTGCCAGCCTGTCATGTAAACGTTGGATTTCTATTAAGCAGCCAGCCAACATGCCATTCAGTGCATCCATCCTCCTCCTCTTCTGCTTTTCTTGTTGTTTTTCACTGTTGCCGTCCCTCATCCGTCTCTCTATCTAATGGTCCACTGTCTGCTCCGGCTTCCTCTATCTGGCTCACAACCGCCGCCTCATAAACCGGGATGAGATTTATCGCCGTGCCCGATGAGAAGCATGACACGGGATAGATGAGGCTGGCAGGTTGAGACGACACTGGGGAGAGACTAATAAAAGCCCGAGCCGTGCGTGGAAGCCTGTGAAAGCATCAGGACGCTAAAGCTTTAAGCCATAAATATCCATCACACACCTTTTCAAGCAGCTGACGCCCGATCTTTAGCTTTAATCAATGTGTGTTTGGTGTTTTAAACAGTGTTGGACTGCGTGTTTGTTTCCATGACATCCGGGCTCAGCAGGACTGCAGCCTGCTGGCTGACGGTGACCTTCCCTCCGAGCGGGCCGGCCGGCTCCTCTCATTCCCCTCCTTCCATCGCTCTTTTTTAGCTCTGAATACCTCCTGCTTTCCCCCAGCATCCAGCTCCATCCTTCCCTTTGTCTCCCCTTCATCCCTTTAGCATCATCAGGCTGCACGAGGCTCTCAGTCCTTCATGAAACCACCATCCATCACTGCCGGCGCGGCCGGTTAAAGCCACATGACACGCAGAGCGGCGTCCTGTTGGGTGTGTGAGACACACAGTGTGTGAGCAGGAAAGGTAAATTATGAGCCGTCAGCACACACACATGCTGAATGAGCTTCAGTGTGAGACACAGAGTGTGTGATACATGACCCTGAACACACAGAAAGAGCAGTCACACTCACAGAAAGAGCTTAGTGTCAGATTGTGCATTAGCCAAACTTTGACACATTTTCTGTGCACACGTGTGTGTTTACTGTGTGTCGTACACGGACACGCATGTGTGAACTCGTGTTTTCTCCGTGTCGGATTTTCCAATCTGTGCAAACAGGGCGACGGTTGGCTGCAGCTCTCAGGCTGTGAGTGCGGCCCCCGCCCAGCACCCTGTGTGATGGATGATAGGGAGGCTAAATGACTAATTCATCAGATTTACATTGTTCTGCACAGAGAGCAGCATAATGAGACCCGTGCTTTTTATATGTGAAGATGTGTTTACTGTTTCCAGGAGTCACGTCTGGCTTCAGTGGAGCTCGGGTAAAATAACCGCAGTGATACAAAGTTTAAAGAGAACCAACTCTAACTCTAACCCTACAGGAGGGGGTGGTGGAAATGTTCCCCCTGAAATACTGGGGTAAAAAATGTCTTCAAGAAGCTGATACTTATCTTTATTGGGTTCATTTATATCACAAGAAATTAAACGATAAAAAAGTCAGATGCCAACACAGAAGGGTTGAAGCTACAGCTAACAGCTAACAGCTACCTCTGATGCAACAGCCAACACGTCGACAACATCTTTAAAATCTTTAACCTCGGATTTAAAAACAGAAGCGTTGAAGCTACAGCTAACAGCTAATAGCCAACACGTCGACAACATCTTTAACCTCGGATTTAAAAACAGAATCAAGACCACAGAAGAAAATGATTCATGTTGAATCCAGGTTGTCATGACATTGGTAGGAATTGTAAGATCTGAAAAAACTTGCCAAATTATTATCCAAATGCAACAAACCAGTGGCAGGGGGGTGGCCTCCTGCCCCCAGCCCCCCCCCCCCCCTCAGCAGAGGCCCTGCAGGGGGCCCCTACACCACAGCACATGGAAATGTCACCCATAACACTCGCCTCAGGATGCCAATCACTTGACGCCGCTCCCCGCTGTCAGTGTGTGTGTGATGGTGCAGCGCGCCCGTGTGTGCGCCCGTGTGTGCGCCCGTGTGTGCGCCCGTGTGTGCGCCCGTGTGTGCGCCCGTGTGTGCGCCCGTGTGTGCGCCCGTGTGTGTGCAGAGAGTTGGAGACGATTATTGAGGAAGCCGCTCACATCTCCACCAGAAGCTCAATCAGATCTACGGCTCCATGATTCCCGCTCAGGGATGATGAGCCCGGAACATCTCAGAGGATCATGAGCTGTCACGTCAACACCAGGACGACAGGTGTTTATGGAGCTGACATCAGAACAGCGAGCCTGTGCACGTGCGTGTGCATGTGTGCATGTGCATGTGTGGTAAACAGGCCCTGTTTAGACATGGAGGCAGAAACAGATGGAGCGAGTTATGGACAAACAGCACACAGAAGCAGTGGGAGGCAGCCTGTGTCTGTGCATATGTGATGCTGTTTGTCTCTGGGTGTGCATGTGAGCACGTGCACGTGCTGCGTATGAGCGTATGGATGTGCAAACGCACGTGTCCAAGAAATGTGGGTGTGCACTGACATGCATATGTGAGGGCGTGCACAGTTATGAGAGCGCATGTACGGGGGCAGAGGCGCAGGTGTTTCTGGAAATGCCATCTCTTTCATCGGCATGCGTGTGTGTGTGCGTGTGTGTGTGTGTGTGTGTGTGTGTGTGTGTGCGTGTGTGTGTGTGCATGTGCGTGTGTGTGTGTGTGTGTGTGTGTGTGCGTGTTTGTGTGTATGTGCACGTGTGTGATGACAAATGACAACAAAATGAGGAAGGCAGGGGGATGGGGAGCCAAGTTGGCAAAGGCAGGCTTGGCAGGCGCACTGAGCAGCCAGGGGGGCCGAGCACTCTGTCCTCACTGTGGGCCCCTCCGCTGAGCCGTGAATGCAGAGACAACAGCCGGCACACACACACACACACACACACACACACACACACAATGCAAATGTTTCCCTGGATGCATAGAGATGGGCCACAAGTGTCCAATATGCAGAGTTCTTGTGTGTAAAGCAGCAGCTGCTAAATCTGTTAAATAAAAGTTCGCCGGCAGCCTGCAGACGTTTTAAAGCTCCAGAGTTTAACATCATGGGACAATGACACGAAAACAGGAATCACTGCGTTTTCATGACCTCTGAACGGTCAGCTTCTTTCCAAAGACCGCTGGTCACCCGCCGTCGTGCTACGCTGACATGTTACCACGGTAACCTGATGAGACAAACTCCTCACAGGACAAAGGATGGACGAGCAGACAGTGATGCTTTCAGCTGATTTCTGTCCAGTTCTCACGAGGACCTGCAGAGCACACATGACCCTGTGATGCAGCTCAGAACTCCAGATTTCCTGATGGTTAGCAGTAAAATATGCATCTGCTCACATGGCTGTGGGTCTATGTTAATGTTCCACTCTACAACCCTGCAGTCCGTATGAGGAGAACTCAGAGGAGCTCATAAAGAGGGAGTTTTAGGGCGGCGAAAGTTCAGATAATTCAGTAAATAAAGTGGTTTCAGTTCTAATCTATGGGAACTGCACAATGGAGAGATTCATAAAAGTTTGCTGATTTGTGTAGGACTCCAGAATGAAAAGAGGAAATGATGCGATGACGAGCCGGGACAGTGGGAAGCACACGGTTCCCATCAACGCTGGCTTCTGATGTGTGAACCTGCCACCGTTTGCTCTGTGAGAATCACCAACGAGCCGGTTTAACCAGGATGAGACGGGTCCGTACGGTGCAGCCACTGAGGGAAAAAGCCTTTTATTATTTGGTTAGGCTTAGAAAAAGATGCAGATGCAGCGTCTGATGCAGACTCTTCAGTATTTTAAGGAGATATTCATTGTTCTCGTGTGTCCAAATGAGTCCTGACTTCAGTGTGAAGAGGAGAAAAGGTTTCACGCCCCTCCTTCTGTGGCCTCTGACTCAGAGACACTGGAAATATTCGGCTTTTGTTTCCCTCCTGTGACTAAAAATAATGACTCTCCTGTAAAGAGGCTGGCTGGGATGTGCAGGTGTGTGCGGCTGCAGCATGAAGCAGAATCAGGACCTTTCACTGAGGTTAAGTGGGGGCACGCAGATCTATACACTGATCCCACATTCATTTTGGACGGATGGAGAGATATTACTGGAGCTGAATGGGGATAAAAACAGGAAATTGCAGAACAGCGGGGCAATCACTCTACATATCTCTCTCATCTGTCATATTCTTTTTTCTATCTTCAACATTATCTATAAAAGCAAGCTTTTATCCCTCTGCATTTCTTTTGTATTCCCAAAGCCTTTCTTCTGCTCCCTGAAGCCTAAAAGCATCCGACTGAATGTCTCTACAGAAGCAGTCGTGTCTGCCGTGTCACTTCAGGACGCAAAGACTCGCAGCAGACTTGTGTCCTCGGGCTGCGGCACGTCTTCGCTCGGTGTCAGAGCGGATCATCCGGGATTCTGACAATCCTTTGGGTCAGCGGCTGAAAACCAGAACCACCCAACCGCCTTTAAAGTCATTATCTGGTTTATCCTGCTATTGTGAGAAAAATATTACATTTAACGTGGCTTCAAAGGGTTCTGTTCCTGATCCTGAGTAAATCTGAAGCAAAGGAAGCGTGTGCAGGGTCGCCTGCAGGTGGCGCTGCAGGTCACATGGCTGTAATAAACAGAGCAGCGGGCGCTGCCAGGAGACGGAAGCAGGAGGAAGAAGACAAACAGCAGCTGAGACACATGAGACACATGTGAGACGGGGCTGCAGCAGTTCTGAGGATGTCGGCTTTATTCCTGATAGGCAGGAACAGCTGATCGACCACATCACAAACAGAAGCCGTTTCAATCCCCCCGATCATCATGAACCCTTCTCAGAAAAGCAAAACATGTCCCAATAAATAGGAATTCAGTCCCAGTAAAGGAGCTGATCAAAGCAAGAATTTCCTCCCAACAAACCCTCCTCAGAGCTGGAGCTGCATCCAGTTGCTGCGTCGCTGGACACAGTCAAACATTCACCTGGTTACATCTGAATTATAGGTGTTTCCCACACAATCCTGATAAAGAATGAGAGCCTCTCGTTTGATTTCCAGGAGAGAGTAACATCACACATGCATCACGTGGAACAGGAACAAACTTAGTAATGTCTCTTTTCATCCCCAGCTGCTCGTATGAGCTGTGCACGAGGTTGCTGAGCTCCACTGAGAGTTGGACTCAGCTCCTGTGGTGGTCCTGAATGAGCCACAGAGAAATCTGGTGAGTTCGCAGCCTGATTAAAGAGGCTTTGATGTTCATTTCATGAGTCTGATGTGGAAGGCTGAAGGCTGCAAAGGAGGAAGAAAGATGAGGGAACACGCAGGAGCCTCCATCATGTATGGGCTTCTCCATTTTATTTTCAACAGTCAAACACTGGATTCAGTTCAGTGGATCGGTCCTCTGAACTCCAGTTTTATCTCCTCAAAGTCTTTTTTATAATAAATACTTGTATTTGTGTTGTAAATGGATACCTACCTTTGAGCTCAGATGGTATCAAACTGTTAATGATTAACAGTTTTAACAGAATAAGACTGGAACTGTTCCAACGGAGGTGAAATAAGATTAAGATTCAGACTTTATCAGCTGCACCAACCAGTTTATTAAATAAATAAAGATATAAATGATAAATCTTTCACACAGAAGAGAAGTAAGAATTTAAAACAACATGTCTGGATCTGAAACCTCGTAGCTCAAACCGTCCTCCTCTCTATCTCCAGATGACATTTTCTTTCCTCAACCTTCTGTTTCTAAGCCTTGAAACTCATTTCTTTTCTCTGCGTGTCTCTTTCAGTCGACGTAACTTCTCCGCTGAGTCTCTCGCTCTCGTTCCTCACAGTCATCGTCTCTGCTCCGCCACAAAATCATCCCCGGCTTTTACTGCTCATATTTTATGCATTCGGCTCTGATGCAGTGACTAAGAAACCAGCGGACAGCTCAGCTCCCATCACTTTTTCTTTACCTCCTTCTCCATAAAGGTGGAGGGAGGGGTGAATAGAGAGGTTCTGGCTTCACATTTTCAGCAACAAAGAGACATTTTAATGGTCCCTCTGCTCAGAGATGCATGTGGGAATGTCTTTGCATTTATATTTCTGTGTAGATGTTTGCTCGTCTCACTTGTTGTGCCTCAGCCCAGAAAAATAAAGACGTCTGCTGCGCAGCTAAAATAAAGATGTTTGTCCTGGGAGAACGTGAATTATTTACAATGAGAGTCGGGCTGACGTGGATGGAAAGGAGAAAGATATGGAGGGATGGATGGGGGAGACCAGATGGGCAGGAGGCATGTCGCCAATGAGAGCTGGAATAAAGAGAAGGGGGAGAAAAAGGGAGATAAAAGGGGGATGAAAAGGGAGTAAATACAGGAGAGGGGGAGTGTATTGATTTCTCATATGGGCATAAGTCATTTGGAGGCATGCAGGGAACAGAGGTGACTAAATGTCCAAGAAGGAAACACGACTGTCAGAGACGGAGGGGAGGAGGGCTGATGAGGACATGACAGACGGAGGGGGAGGCAAGTGCAGCAGAGGGAGCGACTTCAGAAACATATGATCTGCCACCAGCGCCAAATCTGAACACACACTTTCTGTTCCCCACGGCACAAGCACATCAGATAGATCTCAGAGCTTCTCCGGCAGATTTCAGCCTGTTAACCTCCCTCACCCCTCCTCACCCCTCCTCACCCCTCCTCACCCTGCCACATGGTCCCAACAGGGGGCTCAGAGAGAAGGCTGGAGAGGCCACAAGAGCCACTAACAGAGAGACACCAAAGAGACAGAAAAGCAGAGAAGCAAAAGGGAAAACAGATGATGAAGAAGAAGAGGAGGAGAGAAGGAAAACAAATGATGAATAAGATAAGATAGAGATGAGATAGAAGTTGATTCTCTGGCAGCAGAAGGGGCATTGGGGTAAACAGGTGAAGGAAAGGAACTGGAGGGGCAGAAGGGAGGAGACGGGAGGCGTGTGGTAAATTTCAGAGGAAGGAGAGCAAAATGAAGGAATGTCAGGGCGGAGAATGTGCCAACATTTTATTCTTTCTGATTTGTGGAAACTCAGGATAAATGTTAAAGGTGACGCATTCTGCTCTTTTTAACCGTTTCACACCATTTTCTGAGCTCTTATTGAGACGTTTGAGACAGGCTGTGGTCAAAACACCTGTCGGTTTAAGCACAGTGGCTCTGGTCTTTGCCCTGTTTTGACTCCTCTTTTTAAAGAGTTTATTTTCAAACTGGAGATGAGCAGCTCAAGGAAAGTGGCATGAAGAAAGTTTCTGAACAGAAAGTGACTCTAACAAAACTGTGGAATCATATCAGTTTGAACTGGAGTCATGGAGCTACCAGAGAGGCTCAACAAGGCTGCAGGAGGATGCATAATAAAGCTGTTCCTGCAGTCAGACCAACAACCCTCCAGCTCTACATACAGATACAGATAGTTCCTCTGTTGATCCCAAAGGGAAACAGGTTAGCATATAGCTGTAAGCTAGCAGCAGATGCTAGCAAACAATGCTTTCTCATCCACAGTGATGGACCAGCTAGAAAGCTTCAGCTAACAAAGTAATGTGGGAACAATGATGTTCATCTTTCAGAAAGGAACAGCAGTAACCTTCATTAGCTAAGCTGTTAGCGCTAGCTGCTGCTAAAGGAGAAAATAACTCCTTAGAAGCTGGTGTACGTCACCTTCATTAGCTAAGCTGTTAGCGCTAGCTGCTGCTAAAGGAGAAAATAAATCCTTAGAAGCTGGTGTACGTCACCTTCATTAGCTAAGCTGTTAGCGTTAGCTGCTGCTAAAGGAGAAAATAAATCAATAACTCCTTAGAAGCTGGTGTACGTCACCTTCATTAGCTAAGCTGTTAGCGCTAGCTGCTGCTAAAGGAGAAAATAAATCAATAACTCCTTAGAAGCTGGTGTACGTCACCTACATTGGCTAAGCTGTTAGCGCTAGCTGCTGCTAAAGGAACAGCAATAACTCCTTAGAAGCTGGTGTACGTCACCTTCATTAGCTAAGCTGTTAGCGTTAGCTGCTGCTAAAGGAGAAAATAAATCCTTAGAAGCTGGTGTACGTCACCTTCATTAGCTAAGCTGTTAGCGTTAGCTGCTGCTAAAGGAGAAAATAAATCAATAACTCCTTAGAAGCTGGTGTACGTCACCTTCATTAGCTAAGCTGTTAGCGCTAGCTGCTGCTAAAGGAGAAAATAAATCAATAACTCCTTAGGAGCTGGTGTAAGTCACCTACATTGGCTAAGCTGTTAGCGTTAGCTGTTGCTAAAGGAGCAGCAATAACTCCTTAGAAGCTGGTGTATGTCACCTTCATTAGCTAAGCTGTTAGCGTTAGCTGCTGCTAAAGGAGAAAATACATCAATAAATAGCTCTGTGGAGCTTTAGCACCTTCTCTCAGGCTTATGGCATCACGTGTCAAACTGAGGTGTTTTCATTGAAGCTTCACGACAGTCAAACATGTTGGAGATGAGCATCACTCGTCCCTCCGCTGGTCTGGACAAATATTTCGGTGAAGTTTGATCAAACTTTTGGTGAAACAGAAGCGGCTTTGCACCTATACCATCTGCAGCTCAGAATGAGCCTGCAGGAGGAGTCAGAATGAGCCTGCAGGAGGAGTCAGAATGATCCTGCGAGGAGGTGTCAGAATGAGCCTGCAGGAGTCAGAATGAGCCTGCGGGGAGGAGTCAGAATGAGCCTGCGGGGAGGAGTCAGAATGAGCCTGCAGGAGGAGTCAGAATGATCCTGCGGGAGTCAGAATGAGCCTGCGGGAGTCAGAATGAGCCTGCGGGGAGGAGTCAGAATGAGCCTGCGGGAGTCAGAATGAGCCTGCGGGGAGGAGTCAGAATGAGCCTGCGAGGAGGTGTCAGAATGAGCCTGCAGGAGGAGTCAGAATGAGCCTGCAGGAGTCAGAATGAGCCTGCGGGAGTCAGAATGAGCCTGCAGGAGGAGTCAGAATGAGCCTGCAGGAGGAGTCAGAGAGAGCCTGCAGGAGTCAGAATGAGCCTGCGGGGAGGAGTCAGAATGAGCCTGCGGGGAGGAGTCAGAATGATCCTGCGGGAGTCAGAATGAGCCTGCGGGGAGGAGTCAGAATGACCCTGCAGGAGTCAGAATGAGCCTGCGGGAGTCAGAATGAGCCTGCAGGAGGAGTCAGAATGAGCCTGCAGGAGTCAGAATGAGCCTGCGGGAGTCAGAATGAGCCTGCAGGAGGAGTCAGAATGAGCCTGCAGTAGTCAGAATGAGCCTGCAGTAGTCAGAATGATCCTGCGAGGAGGTGTCAGAATGAGCCTGCAGGAGTCAGAATGAGCCTGCAGGAGTCAGAATGAGCCTGCGGGGAGGAGTCAGAATGAGCCTGCGGGGAGGAGTCAGAATGAGCCTGCAGGAGGAGTCAGAATGAGCCTGCAGGAGGAGTCAGAATGAGCCTGCAGGAGTCAGAATGAGCCTGCGGGAGTCAGAATGAGCCTGCGGGGAGGAGTCAGAATGAGCCTGCGAGGAGGTGTCAGAATGAGCCTGCAGGAGGAGTCAGAATGAGCCTGCAGGAGTCAGAATGAGCCTGCGGGAGTCAGAATGAGCCTGCAGGAGGAGTCAGAATGAGCCTGCAGGAGGAGTCAGAGAGAGCCTGCAGGAGTCAGAATGAGCCTGCGGGGAGGAGTCAGAATGAGCCTGCGGGGAGGAGTCAGAATGATCCTGCGGGAGTCAGAATGAGCCTGCGGGGAGGAGTCAGAATGACCCTGCAGGAGTCAGAATGAGCCTGCGGGAGTCAGAATGAGCCTGCAGGAGGAGTCAGAATGAGCCTGCAGGAGTCAGAATGAGCCTGCGGGAGTCAGAATGAGCCTGCAGGAGGAGTCAGAATGAGCCTGCAGTAGTCAGAATGAGCCTGCAGTAGTCAGAATGATCCTGCGAGGAGGTGTCAGAATGAGCCTGCGGGGAGGAGTCAGAATGAGCCTGCGGGGAGGAGTCAGAATGAGCCTGCAGGAGGAGTCAGAATGAGCCTGCAGGAGGAGTCAGAATGAGCCTGCAGGAGTCAGAATGAGCCTGCGGGGAGGAGTCAGAATGAGCCTGCAGGAGGAGTCAGAATGAACCTGCAGGAGTCAGAATGAGCCTGCGGGGAGGAGTCAGAATGAACCTGCGGAGAGGAGTCAGAATGAGCCTGCAGGAGTCAGAATGAGCCTGCGGGAGTCAGAATGAGCCTGCAGGAGGAGTCAGAATGAGCCTGCAGGAGTCAGAATGATCCTGCGAGGAGGTGTCAGAATGAGCCTGCAGGAGGAGTCAGAATGAGCCTGCAGGAGGAGTCAGAATGAGCCTGCAGGAGGTGTCAGAATGAGCCTGCAGGAGGAGTCAGAATGAGCCTGCAGGAGGAGTCAGAATGAGCCTGCAGGAGTCAGAATGAGCCTGCGGAGAGGAGTCAGAATGAGCCTGCAGGAGTCAGAATGAGCCTGCGGGAGTCAGAATGAGCCTGCAGGAGGAGTCAGAATGAGCCTGCAGGAGTCAGAATGATCCTGCGAGGAGGTGTCAGAATGACCCTGCAGGAGGAGTCAGAATGAGCCTGCAGGAGGAGTCAGAATGAGCCTGCAGGAGGTGTCAGAATGAGCCTGCAGGAGGAGTCAGAATGAGCCTGCGGGGAGGAGTCAGAATGAGCCTGCGGGGAGGAGTCAGAATGAGCCTTCAGGAGTCAGAATGAGCCTGCGGGAGTCAGAATGAGCCTGCAGGAGGAGTCAGAATGAGCCTGCAGGAGTCAGAATGAGCCTGCGGGAGTCAGAATGAGCCTGCAGGAGGAGTCAGAATGAGCCTGCAGTAGTCAGAATGAGCCTGCAGTAGTCAGAATGATCCTGCGAGGAGGTGTCAGAATGAGCCTGCAGGAGTCAGAATGAGCCTGCGGGGAGGAGTCAGAATGAGCCTGCAGGAGGAGTCAGAATGAGCCTGCAGGAGGAGTCAGAATGAGCCTGCAGGAGTCAGAATGAGCCTGCGGGGAGGAGTCAGAATGAGCCTGCGGGGAGGAGTCAGAATGAGCCTGCAGGAGGAGTCAGAATGAGCCTGCAGGAGTCAGAATGAGCCTGCGGGGAGGAGTCAGAATGATCCTGCAGGAGGAGTCAGAATGAACCTGCAGGAGTCAGAATGAGCCTGCGGGGAGGAGTCAGAATGAGCCTGCGGAGAGGAGTCAGAATGAGCCTGCAGGAGTCAGAATGAGCCTGCGGGAGTCAGAATGAGACTGCAGGAGGAGTCAGAATGAGCCTGCAGGAGTCAGAATGATCCTGCGAGGAGGTGTCAGAATGAGCCTGCAGGAGGAGTCAGAATGAGCCTGCAGGAGGAGTCAGAATGAGCCTGCAGGAGGTGTCAGAATGAGCCTGCAGGAGGAGTCAGAATGAGCCTGCGGGGAGGAGTCAGAATGAGCCTGCGGGGAGGAGTCAGAATGAGCCTGCGGGAGTCAGAATGAGCCTGCAGGAGGAGTCA
Source organism: Odontesthes bonariensis (assembly GCF_027942865.1). Taxonomy (NCBI): domain Eukaryota; kingdom Metazoa; phylum Chordata; class Actinopteri; order Atheriniformes; family Atherinopsidae; genus Odontesthes; species Odontesthes bonariensis. Next base: position 1,302,935 of record NC_134523.1, on the reverse strand, counting down.
GAATGAGCCTGCAGGAGTCAGAATGAGCCTGCGGGAGTCAGAATGAGCCTGCAGGAGGAGTCAGAATGAGCCTGCAGTAGTCAGAATGAGCCTGCAGGAGTCAGAATGATCCTGCGAGGAGGTGTCAGAATGAGCCTGCAGGAGGAGTCAGAATGAGCCTGCAGGAGGTGTCAGAATGAGCCTGCAGGAGGAGTCAGAATGAGCCTGCAGGAGTCAGAATGAGCCTGCGGGAGTCAGAATGAGCCTGCAGGAGGAGTCAGAATGAGCCTGTAGAACCAACCTTTAACGGGCCGACTCACCACCTCAGAGATCCTCCTCAGACGGGGTGAAGCTCAGGGTGGCCCTTTAGTTTCTATCCAAGCTTTAACAAGATGACTGAGTCACGTGATGTGATGATTGGTTTCTGAGAAACCTCAAAGATTTTTGTTCAAGAGTCATAAAAAGTAGGTCAGCTGAGACTGCGGCTGCATTCAGAGAGGATGAGGAAAGTTTTGGAGCCCCAGGCCCACCCCGGGGCGATGTGTAATCATGTGTGATGGTTTCTGATGCATCACCTTCAGCCTGTAACAGTGTTCCACTGCGAGATGTGATAATCCTCCTCTCCTTCCACCATAATCACAAGCTGCTCACTGGCTGCTCGATACTATTGAGCTGCTCTGAGACACTTAGTGCATTCACACTCACTCAGACAAACAATCCCACTCAGGAGTAAATAAGCAGGAGTTACAGAGTCTGCAAGCAGGACACGCTGACCACTTCATGCTGCTGTGAAACAGCAGGCTCAGGCAGATCTCTGAGCACACGTATGTAAAGGTGGCACACACACACACACACACACACACACTCACACACACACACACACACACACACACACACACATTTCTGTAATCATCCATCATCAAACACACACCGACTACGTCTTTTCCCCGTTTCTCCCACATACAGTATGACATCATGCCTCGTGTGTGTGTGTGTGTGTGTGTGTGTGTGTGTGTGTGTGTGTGTGTGTGTGTGTGGGTGCATGTGTGTGTGTGCATGTGTGTGTGTGTGTGGGGGTGCATGTGTGTGTGTGTGTGTCCCAGTGCAATTCCTCAGTTTAGTGGAGCATTACAGCTGATCAATAGCTGTGGTGCAGTGGGAGATGTCGAGGCTTCGGCTGCATATTCATTCCAGCTCTGTGTGTGTGTGTGTGTGTGTGTGTGTGTGTGTTACAGGTTCAGCAGCCATACAGACGCCTCCTCGCCTCTCTCTGGATGTCCCGTCCTCGCTGTGGGACCGGCTGCCCTCCCCCTCTCTGCTTTCTGTCTTCAGGTTTTCCTTCAGACCTGGTGGTCACTCTCTGGTGGTCCGTCTACAGATTTTATTGTTAAAAAACCACCGATGGTACGGAAAGCAGGTCAGGCGACCCACAGCTTCCGATATCACTGAACGCTTATCTCAGTCAGAGCAGAAATTCTGCAACACAGACAAAGTTCTGCATGACTGATGATGAGCTTTGCTGCTGCGTCCAACTTCAGAACCCAGAACTGTTTCTGTTTTCACTCATCGACTGCTGCTGGAGTGAGTTCCACTAACACAGGCTTCTTTGTCTGCCTCTGTTCATCACCTGCAGTCTCACAAACATCTACTACCAGCTGCAGCAGTCACCTGCAGTCTCACAAACATATTTAACCAGCTGCAGCAGTCAACTGCAGTTTCACAAACATCTTCAAACATCGTCAGCAGTCACCTGCAGTCTAACAAACATCACCTGCAGTCTCACAAACATCTTCAGCAGTCTCCTGCAGTCTCACAAACATCTTCAACCTGCTGCAGCAGTCTCCTGCAGTCTCACAAACATCTTCAACAAGCTGCAGCAGTCTCCTGCAGTCTCACAAACATCTTCAAATATCCTCAGCAGTCACCTGCAGTCTCACAAACATCTCCAACCAGCTGCAGCAGTCACCTGCAGTCTCACAAACATCTCCAACCAGCTGCAGCCGTCACCTGCAGTCTCACCAACATCTTCAACCAGCTGGAGAAGTCACATGCAGTCTCACAAACATCTTCAATCAGCTGCAGCAGTCACCTGCAGTCTCACAAACATCACCTGCAGTCTCACAAACATCTCCAACCAGCTGCAGCAGTCACCTGCAGTCTCACAAACATCTCCAACCAGCTGCAGCAGTCACCTGCAGTCTCACCAACATCTTCAACCAGCTGGAGAAGTCACATGCAGTCTCACAAACATCTTCAATCAGCTGCAGCAGTCACCTGCAGTCTCACAAACATCACCTGCAGTCTCACCAACATCTCCAACCAGCTGCAGCAGTCACCTGCAGTCTCACCAACATCTACAACCAGCTGCAGAAGTTACCTGCAGTCTCACAAACATCTCCAACCAGCTGCAGCAGTCACCTGCAGTCTCACAAACATGTACAACCAGCTGCAGCAGTCACCTGCAGTCTCACAAACATGTACAACCAGCTGCAGCAGTCACCTGCAGTCTCACAAACATCTCCAACCAGCTGCAGCAGTCACCTGCAGTCTCACAAACATCTACAACCAGCTGCAGCAGTCACCTGCAGTCTCACAAACATCTCCAACCAGCTGCAGCAGTCACCTGCAGTCTCACAAACATCTCCAACCAGCTGCAGCAGTCACCTGCAGTCTCACCAACATCTCCAACCAGCTGCAGCAGTCACCTGCAGTCTCACCAACATCTCCAACCAGCTGCAGCAGTCACCTGCAGTCTCACAAACATCTACAACCAGCTGCAGCAGTCACCTGCAGTCTCACAAACATCTCCAACCAGCTGCAGCAGTCACCTGCAGTCTCACAAACATCTTCAGCAGTCACCTGTAGTCTCACAAACATCACCTGCAGTCTCACAAACATCTCCAGCCAGCTGCAGCAGTCACCTGCAGTCTCACAAACATCTCCAACCAGCTGCAGCAGTCACCTGCAGTCTCATCAACATCTACAACCAGCTGCAGAAGTTACCTGCAGTCTCACAAACATCTACAACCAGCTGCAGAAGTTACCTGCAGTCTCACAAACATCACCTGCAGTCTCACCAACATCTCCAACCAGCTGCAGCAGTCACATGCAGTCTCACCAACATCTCCAACCAGCTGCAGAAGTCACCTGCAGTCTCACAAACATCACCTGCAGTCTCACCAACATCTCCAACCAGCTGCAGTGCGGTCGGTTTTCACTGAGATGTTTTTCTTTCCTTTAACTAAAACATTTACTGACCTGAAGCGACAGCATCAACGCCGGAATAAAAGGAAAACAGTGAATCCATTCTACAACCCGCCTGCCAACAGGACAATGAAAACTGGGCTTATCTGGAATAATAATATTTCAAAAGGCAGAGAGAGTAGCATAAAAATGATGAAAAACACCAGAATAATGTTTTCTCAACATATCAGCGTAAACTGAGCCCGGACCTCACAGCTGCAGCACTCCAGCTGTGCTGAAGGCATCAGGCTCCTCTGAATAACACACACACTGTCTCACACATCTGAGCTGGTACTGAGTTAAAGCTCAGGGAAAATGATTAAAAATCTACGTTTATGTCGTTAATTTCTGTGCTGAGAGGCTGTAACTCAAACACACTCCAGTAACTCCTGATGATAGAAACCGACTGAGTAATCCAAACATTATCTTCAGATTAAATACGAGCAGCTCTATGCATCCATGCTGCTGATGTGAGCGGCTGCTTGGACTCGCTCACTGAACCTCAGACAGTTTGCAGCTCAATTCCTAAATAATCCGCTGAGCTCATTTATCTAACGCTGTTTAGTTTAAAGTTTACAGCAACAATAAATTCCTGCTTCCTCTCCTCAGGCTCACACTGAAGCCTTTCTTTGGATTTACACCCACACTCTGTTTTAGCCTGGTGCAGATTTACACCATCTGTTAGCTTAGTTAATAAGTTATCAGGTAACCAGGAGGTTCACAGTTCTACTCAAAGAGGCTAAAATATTAAATGAATGTTAATAGAGCCGAAGCTGTGGCTCTTTATTAAATCCATCCACAGAAAGTAAAGTTAATTCCTTTAAACTCATCAGCACAACGTCCTGTTTTCCACATTTACAGCAAACTAAATGGGATGAAAATGATGTCACGGCAGCAGTTTATCTGAGAAACTCACATCAACAGGGACAAAGATGTGGGCTCATTTCGTGTGTAAAACAGAACGGATCAGAACCAGTCAGCTATGAAGGTGTGTGGTTCCTGGTTCGTTAACACACACACACACACACACACACACACACACAAACACACACACACACACACACACACACACACACACACACACAAAGCCTTTACATAACTCAGACGGTTACATCAGTGACATCACATGAAGCAGGAACACATCTGGATGAAGGTCGCATCTCTGATGTCACAGTCAGAGACACAACAGCTCAGCTCTCATTTCCAAAGAGTCTCTCTTCAGTTTCAGTGAATTCATTTTACATTCTATCACATTACGGTCATTCTGCAGACGCTTTTATCCAAAGCGACTTACAATCAGTGCGTTCCACATCGGGAGGCAAAAGAACTTCAGCTCACAAGAAATCAGAAGTGCATTTCCTTCCAAAACCAAAGAGCTAAGAGCATAACTAGTGCTAGAGTAAGTGCGGTAAGTAAGGTACCGAGACACATGGGAAGACTATTCAGGAAACTAATTTTATGTCCATCAGAGTTCCAGAAAGAGGAAAACTGACAGCTTTCCCTGTAAATAAAGAGCCTGAGCTCCAGGAGACACTGAAACACAACTGATTTCAAACACTTTCATCAGCTTTTCTCTTTAAACTTTCTGCCAGCAGATTCTAATGAAACAGGACTTCCTCCTGCCATCCTCTCACTCTCTCCACTCATCCGGCTCCTACCTTCACAGCTGCTGTGTCCCTCCTCGTAGCCGGCGCTGCAGCTGCACTTCCCGATGGGCACCAGCCACTCGCCCTCTGCGCTGCAATGCATCCTGGGAGGGCTGTCCGTGTCCACCTCGGAGTTGTTGACGCAGGCGCCGCGCACCTCCACCAGCGTGGCGAAGGCGGCCTCGGCCACGGTGTCAGGGAACACGGCCAGGTTCTGCACCGTGGCCAGGCAGCGTTTGTAGTAAACCCGGACCGCCACCAGAGCCACGCAGGCGCCCACGTCCTGGAAGGCCAGGTGGAAGCCCTTCCTGTTCAGGTGGCCGATCTCCCGCACCTCCGTGTTCAGCTTCATCTTCCTCTCCCCGAGGTCGCCCTGCGTGAAGCTCTCGTCCGCGGCGATGGTGTCGATCTTGGTGTAGCGGTCCTCCCGGGTCACGCCGCCCAGGTCCCGGTCCGACTCCACGTACAGCAGGTTGAAGGTCTCCTTGCAGGTCCCGGCCACCCCGGGGATGCTGTTGCAGTCCCGCAGCGTGAACTGCAGCTCCACGAAGATGCGCTGCCCCCCGCGGCGAGCCACCCAGCCCGTCTGCAGCCAGTTGTTCTGCTGCGTGGGCTCCATCACGTTGCACACCTGGTACGTCCGGATGGGCTTGTACTTCTCGTCCACGCCGCTGATCTCCTCCCACTGAGGAGGGACAGGACGGGGGGACAGGGCGGGGGGACAGGGATGGCAAAAAGAAGAGAAAAGACAGGAAGACAAAGTGAGAAGGTTAACGGCCTCATGACACAATCTTGAATGTCGCTGCTGCTGACCTGCAGATCATTCTGCTGACATTAGTTAGTCTGGAACATTTCAGATGTGAAACCATCCCCACGCCCCCACCTCTGGTGTGAAAACCAAAACTGAGTCAGGAGGTGTAATGTTGAGCCATTAGGTAACCATGGGAACAGAGTTTTTAATCACCAACAACTTATTTTCCATGGCTGTGAAACAGCTCATCAGTGATGATCCTTTTCTGTGTGTGTGTGTGTGTGTGTGTGTGTGTGTGGGGGGGGGGCTGTTCTCATCAGACAGATAACAAATATCAGGTGAATTATTTTAATTCCACCTGAACTGTGTCATTTTTTAATATATTCGTCCTTCATCAAACAAACATTCGGTGCCACGAGATGATCCAGCCCTCTCACCTGCTTCTCATTAACTGAATAAAGGAAGGTGTCACTTCCTGTGTGAATAATGTGCCTTCAGCAGAAGATCATTCCTCATCCTTTGGTTTAATGCTTTATTCCTTTCACCAAGTGGAAATTCTATTGGAATAGAAGCAAAGTCTGTGTGATGATTATTGTTCCATCATCATAACGAGGTTTAAATCAGGTTGGACTCAAATCATCAGTCATTAAAGGCACATGAAATGCTGAAAACTGCAGGCTTTTTTTAAGCTAATGGTCTGAGTTATTCTTTCAGGGGAACAATCAGAGGAATGTGTTCCTTCTGGAGAGAGCTGCCATTTCTTCCTCTGGCTCCTCTCACACTTCCCATGAATTTAGAACAGAACGCAGTTTGTTTTTCTGACTAATGTTCCAGAAAGAAGCATAAGAAGTATAATTTAAGATCAGATTTATTGTAATGCATACATGCATACACACGGAATTTGTCCTCTGCTTTTAACCCATCCAGGGTGGCACCTGTTGACACTAAGAAACTTCTAATGGAGCTAAAATTCAACAACAAATATGAAACCATGTTGCTCTCATACAGAAACTGATTATCAGCAATGAAGTTTCTTCTCAGGCAGCAATGTGGTCCACACACCGGTGACAAACCCACATTAAACACCTCCTGTGTGCAGGCTGGGATGTATAGGGCTCCCCACAGATGCTGTTTATATAACAGACATCTCAGGTGTGTGTGCATGGGGAGGCCAGGTGGGAGGTGTGGGACAACTGCTATGGCAGCTGGTCGCTCTTTAAAAAGTTAATTTGTCTTGCAGCCATAATTTATCGTAAATTATATCAATTGACACAAAAAGGAATATTTATCTGAGGCAACGTGTTGCTGCTGGTTTGGACCCTGCAGGATCCCAGCCTGGATCAGCACCACTGATTCATGATGATGATGAAAACAGGTGAAAGTGGAGGTGAGCATGTGAGGAGATTAATGAACAATGCAAGCGAGCACACTTACTCCGTTGGGGGGGTAAGAGGTCCAGCCCAGCTCTGCTTGTGTCTCTTTAGAATTCAGCAGCACCACTGCAGAAAAAACACAAGAACAGAGAAAACCAGCAGAGTTAGAGGTCAGGGTACAGAGTCGGGGGGGCTATTTATAACATGTAGTATAAGCCAAAAGTGTCATCAAGAGGAAGTTTTGTCAAAACCTGGTGGAGGCAAATGAGGGCCCTGTTCTCTTCTGGATTCATTTCAGTAAAAGTCATTTCAAAGGAACCTTAATGTTTTAAAAGAACAGGACCACTGAGCCTTCAGGCCACAAGACCACATGTGTCCCCAAAACACAAAAACACAACCTCCAAGGGTTCTGTCGGATCTCTTTTGGCTCCTTGGACAGCAACAGACAACGAGCTTGCTGGGTTTCAGCACCACGGACAGCAACATAACAAGCGCCATGGGTTTCAGCACCACGGACAGCAACACACAACGAGCTCCATGGGTTTCAGCACCACGGACAGCAACACACAACGAGCTCCATGGGTTTCAGCACCACGGACAGCAACACCGATCGAGCTCCCTGGGTTTCAGCAACACACAACGAGCTCCATGGGTTTCAGCACCACGGACAGCAACACCGATCGAGCTCCCTGGGTTTCAGCAACACACAACGAGCTCCATGGGTTTCAGCACCACGGACAGCAACACACAACGAGCTCCATGGGTTTCAGCACCACGGACAGCAACACCGATCGACCTCCCTGGGTTTCAGCAACACACAACGAGCTCCATGGGTTTCAGCACCACGGACAGCAACACCGATCGAGCTCCCTGGGTTTCAGCAACACACAACGAGCTCCATGGGTTTCAGCACCACGGACAGCAACACACAACGAGCTCCATGGGTTTCAGCACCACGGACAGCAACACCGATCGAGCTCCCTGGGTTTCAGCAACACACAACGAGCTCGGTGGGTTTCAGCACCACGGACAGAGACAGAACGAGCTCCCTGGGTTTCAGCACCACAGACAGAGACACAGAACGAGCTCTATGGATTTCAGCACCACGGACAGAGACACAGAACGAGCTCCATGGGTTTCAGCACCACGGACAGCAACACCGATCGAGCTCCCTGGGTTTCAGCAACACACAACGAGCTCGGTGGGTTTCAGCACCACGGACAGAGACAGAACGAGCTCCCTGGGTTTCAGCACCACAGACAGAGACACAGAACGCGCTCCATGGATTTCAGCACCACGGACAGAGACACAGAACGAGCTCCATGGGTTTCAGCACCACGGACAGAGACACAGAACGAGCTCGGTGTGTTTCAGCACCACGGACAGAGACACAGAACGAGCTCCATGGGTTTCAGCACCACGGACAGAGACACAGAAGGACAACCAGCTGAAACAAAGTTCAGATGTCAGATAAGGAAGATAAAAATTGAAACCTGCCGGGGGAAAAATGTGAAAACTTTTGATAAAATTCTGAATGCTGGCTCCCTCGTGTAAAAGAAGTGGAGATCAAACAAGTCAACAGCAACTGAATTAAAGACATTACAACTAATAGGATTGTAATTGGGCTGAAGTGAACTGATTACTTAGTAATCCTAAATCCAGTTAGAAGGAGTCCAGTTGCCCTTTCTGAACTGAAACACCCAGTTATGCACTTATTTAACAGACCTTAGTATGAATGTGACTGTGTAACTGCACACTGTGGTGTTACCTTCATTCTCACAATCTGAAGAATGCCTCAACGTCCTGTTCAAACAACCTGAAACTGAACTCTGCACGGCATCAGAAACGCTCGCTGCCTGCCACACACTTAGTGTTCACGCCTCCAATCTGAGCTCTGACAAACACACACATTACAGAGCACACTGTGTAATGACTTTACTTTCTCTGCTGCTGGAGACAGACGGCTCCAGAAGTAACTGTTTGTTGTAAAGTATGACTTTTACCTCCGACCTGCTGAGATATGACAAATATTTACGGCTATTAACGGCAGGACGTCCCTGTGAGTGCGGCACAGGCCTACACAGGCTGACTAATGCTGGGTAAAATGTGGTGACTCAGGACCTGCCATCACACTGAATCATGTTCTCACAGGGAGTCCAGGACTCTGACACCAAAGTGTGATGATGCACCAAAAGGGAAGTTAGATTTTTCACTTGCAGAGTAGCGAGTGTCAAAATAAACCCGTCAATGCACTGAGTGAACTTTTTAAAAGGTCGCATGGATGCTCTCATAGGTTAAAAACAGAAAAACTGCCAATAAGTACAAAGAGCTTTTCTTCTTCTAGGGTTTAAAAGGCGACACAGGAGTGCTGGAGAGTGCAGGGAAGCTTTCCTGGTCAACAACAGATCCTTTTCTAAACACTTAACTTTTTTTGGGTTAACACCACTGGGTGCCCAAAGCTCGGCTCTGCGGTTAGCTGATAACACGGAGGCATTCGGAGGAGATTAGAGAGGAGGAGGGCAGGGGTGCCGGAGAGGCTCAGCGGACGGCTGAGGCGGAAGAAAAATGAGCGGAGGAAGTAATCAGCGAAGGTTGAAGAGGAGAAAGACAGAGAGAAATCCAGCTGGAAGGGGAGGCCAACAAAGGGAAGACAGGAGAGACACGAGCACATGGAGAGCACAGACACGAACACAGCAGATAATACGGAGGGATCAGTCAGTCAGACACACTGAATACAAAAGGCCTGTAATCACAACCCAGTGAAACACACTGATGGCTCTGAGGGGCCGAGGGGGCGAAACCAAGGCAGGTGAAGGAGGGGTCACAGAAATAAGGAAGAGAGGAAACATGCGGCAGAAAGAGAAGCTCTCAGCCGCTCACATCAGCATCATTTTAAACTAATTGTCCTTCATTACAGAGATAATGTCCCTCTGAGTCCTTCTTTGGTCACTTTGGCCTTTTCAGGACTCACAGAAAACTGATGAGGCTAATCCAGCCTCTTTGTGCACATCATGGAACCAGAATTCTGTCCGGTTTTCAGGTGAATCTCTTCCACTTCGATGGCTTCAGAGTGAACAAACCGGCGTGTGCAGTGTGCTCAGCAGGTGGCGCTGTAGGCTGCGTCCCACATAAGCTCCAGAGCAGAGGTAGCTAACAGGAAACAGGAGGACGAAGACACACAGAAGCAGAGAAACATGACGGGAGTTCGAGAAAGTCAAAGAAAGTCTCTGACTCTGCAGCGACCTCTGAAAGTTCCACTTTACAGAGCGACCAGACTCTGGAACATGAGACACAGCAGCTCTGAAACTAAAATCAGCTTTTTTACTTGGAACGAGACCTTATTGAAATGGAGATCCTTGAGCTGAAATTGAAGATTTGACGCAGTGTGTGTCTGAATGAATAAAGGATTTTCACTTCCTATTTGTTGTGTTTGGAGAGGTTTCATTAAAGGTTATAAACATCTATTTCACCCTCCTTCTGTGGTCTTACAAACACTTAATCTTAAAGCATAATTAAATCCCTGCTGGGACAGAAGAATGAGACCCGTTGGATACAGAAACAGTCTCCAGGCCTCGGGTCAGTGTTCAGACGAAGGAGGGGAGTGTTTCACACCGGTAATCTGGACCTTTTCAGCACAGAAACAGTTAGTTTTAGTCGAGCAGATTACTGACATAATCGTTCACTTTGGTATAAAAGCGGGAAATTTGGCACAGATACTCTCTAAGGGTCACTTTTTGGAAAAAAAGCGCTGGCCACGCAAAAATTCAACATGGCGGCCATTTTTCAAGATGGCTGCCATTGCTACTAAATGGTTACTGTAAAAAACATTTACTTTGGTATAAGAACATGATATTTGGCTGATATACTGTCTGAGGCCCACTGTTTTGGAAAAAGGCCCTGGCCACCCAAAAATCCAATATGGCAGCCATTTTTCAAGATGGCTGCCATTGCTAATGCCATTTTTAAACTATATACAGTATATATATACACAATAAATCATGGTTCAGAATAACATATTCTCTATTCACTTTTGCAGCTGCAAAGTTCTGGGCAACTAAAACCCAATTTAAAACTGGCTAGTTGTTCACAACTTTGTGTAATTGGTGCATTTGCAGTCCAGAAGACTTCCCATTGTTCACCAAGTTTTTTCCATCCCCAGTCAGCAGGACTCTTCTGGCTGACAGTTGGTTGCTTGACCCCATATGCAACCTGCTTGATATGCAGCACGTTTACTGTGTTGAAGCAGAGATGCTTGTAGGAGGAATGGCTTCATATGGCCTCTGCTTTCGGGCAAAAATATCAAGTCTGGCCTCATCGACACTTACAGCTGTGCTTGATGTATCTCTTGACTTAATTTCTTGAACGTGAAAGAGGCCTCTGGGAAAATGTCCCAGGTTTGCCAGGCAGTCTTTTTGCCTTTGTTGCGAAAGGCTGAAACAGTATCACAACCTGTGAAGGCATGAAAGAATAGAATGCCTTCGGTCTTATCCGGCCCAGTGGCAAGGTACAGGTCATGAATACCGATCCACCGCAGGCTCACACCATGCCCGAATGCAACCCACAACTGCTGGAGACCAAGATCCTGGAGGAATGGGAATATGTTCAATGCGACAAAAAGAATATCAGTGTCACTGGCTTTGATCAGTATTGATTTGCTACCCTCATCTGTAGCAAATTTGGCATGCACAAAGATGCGGCTGTCAGCTTCCTCATGGGAACACTTGTCTAGAGGATCAAGACGGATTTCCGAAGTACTCAAGACATTGGGCCCCGTGGTGACAACTATGTTCGGCACAGTCATTTGAGCAATCTTGTCAGCCATAAAGTGGAAGATATCAGTTTTGTTGTCATCATGTCTCAGAAAATTGCGCCAGTTTGATGGAATTTTATTCTTGTTGGTCACTTGGCGTCGACCTCCCTGTCCTCGTTTAAATCTTGTGTCTTTTTTGAGGCTTGATGGACTGTATACATCAAACACAATGTGTGTGCTCCTGAATTTCATGGCATAAGCATATATGTAGGGTAGAACATCCAGTGCTGCATAGTCCTCGCAGTTTTAATTTAAAATTTCTGTTCAAATTTAGGTGAAATGGCAGCCATCTTGAAAAATGGTGGCGGCCATCTTGAAAAATCATCTTTGTTTTTGAGGGAGAAGGACCATTCTCCATTTAAACATTCATTCAAGAGTACCATATCAGTATTCATTCAAATTGTAATGCCTACAGTACAGATTGACATAATGAGTATGATAGAAACAGCGGCCATCTTGAAAAATGGCCGCCATATTGAATTTTTGCGTGGCCAGCGCTTTTTTTCCAAAAAGTGACCCTTAGAGAGTATCTGTGCCAAATTTCATGCTTTTATACCAAAGTGAACGATTCTCCTGAAAAAGGCCTTTAATCTGCTCTACTATTTTGTTCTTCTCAGGAGCAGACAGCAACATGAAAAGAGCTCCGGGACACAAGCCAATCAGCATACACACACACACACACACACACACACACACACACACACACACACACAGACACCCAACATGGCTGTAGCAGCAGCTAGCAGCAGCTAGCAGCAGCTAGCACATTAGCTCCAGCAGCTAGCCCTTTTAACAGACTCATTAAACTTTCAGCTCCTGTAATGTGACGTCCTGAAAGCGCCCGGCTCTAAGCGCCATGATGCACGCTGAGGAGGCGCCGGTTCAACGCCGTCCCTCACAACCTGCCGAGAAGCTTTCAAACATCAGCATCAACCAACTTTCAGGATGGATTTTTTATTGTCCTTTGCCTTCTTATTGTTCCACAGTGACACGCCGATCAGACGCAGTTCCACTCGCTGCTGCTCATGAATCATTAATGCGCAGAATCCACAGAGACTTCATGGATTCATTTTTCATTCAGGGCAGACGGAGCGGGATATTCCTGCAACATTTAAACTCATACATATTGGAACTGCCCCCCCCACCCACCCAATGTTTCCCCTTACTTTGCTGTTTTTGTGCAGAGGTTCCAGAGGTTTCAGGGTTCCATTTCCACTCATGTGGAGCTGATTGGTCAGTAAACTGTTTATTTAGCATCAGACTGTGAACAGTTCCACAGAAACAGAAACTTTTTCTTCTTCAGCAGCATAATTCTGTACGTGTCGACAACAGAACAGTTCACAAAGGATATTAAATCTGCTGCTTTCACATCCCAGCAGCAGGTTTCCTGATGGACATGAACTCTGAGAAGTGGGCATGTCTGTGTACATCTGTGCACGTATCTGTGCACGTCAGTGATGAGCAGGAACACAGCACACAGTAAATGCTTTGCTTTCTCTTTGGAGCTCTGAGCAACACGATGCTCCTTCATGGAGGCAGAAATCTTATTAAAAATGACAGAAATGAAAGATGTTTTGTGTCTGTTTGCGGCAGCTCAGAGAGATGTAGGCTAACAGTTTCCATGTTTCCGTGTCACCTGAACACTTTCCCACCTTACGTGCCCACGTCCGTTCTCAGAGCCAGCCCAGAATCTGAATGAGCACCTGTTCAGACCAACAGATTCAGCAGCAGGAAAGTGGGAGAGTGTGTGTGTGTGTCAGAGAACGAAAGAAAAGAGTCATTGAGGGAGTCAGAGAGACGGCAGAGGCAGAGTTAGTGCAGGGAAGATCAGCAGAGGAGGAAAAGACGAGGGCCGAGCCACAGAAACCAGAGAAGGAAAGGACCAGGCTTTATTTCCTGGCTTTAAAAGGTTGGGATCACTTATGGAACGAGTGGTGAGGGCAACAACACAGCATCTCTGGTCACATTTAAAGCTGTTTAAACACGTGTGTGTGTGTGTGTGTGTGTGTGTGTGTGTGTGTGTGTGTGTGTGTGTGTGTGTGTGTGTGTGCAGAGCAGGAACTGGGTTAAAAACAGCCATCAACACGTCAGTTTGAACTCTGACACGCAGCCCATGAGCGATCCATTCAGGCCTCCATTTTACAGGAGCTCTTCTCATGTTAAATCATGTCAGTTTGCAGATGTGGATCAGTCCAACAGCTGGATGAACAACATGATCCACTAACATTTACTGGGTGGACTGTGTACTGTGTAACCAGGCTGAACTAAATGAAACAGGGAGGCCTGCACAGAACGCAGCCCCCTCCATCTCCTCAGATGATTCTAAAGACTGTGAAACACTTTAAAACAGGCCTGAAAACCTTTCTTTCTACCCAATGTTTTTGATGATCTCCCTTTAAATGCTCTGTCCTGTATTTATTTCGTTTTTGCATTTAAAGGACTCACTACTTTTATTTGTGTATTTTATTTGCATTTTACTCTCCCTGCTTTTGAACCTAATATTTGTCTTTTATCCCACTGTAGCACTTTGAGATTTTATTGTAAATGTAAAGTGCGTTATAAATAAAATGTATTATTATTATTATTATTATTATTATTATTATTATTATTATTATTATTATGATTATCTTCGTTTATGTTGGAGCGGCTGCTTCAGAAACAGACAGAGCGACTGAAGAAGCACCAAAAGGGAAGGACAACAGAAGGAATGAAATGTGTCCGACCTGCAGGAGTGACTCAGCAGCTGAGTTAGAGCTGGTCACATGGGTCAGTGACCTCATCAGCTAACCACTCATCAATGCTTTTCTCATTAAGTGGAAACAGAGCTCCTTAGTGACAGTGAACATTTTCATTTTAGGTGAAACTACAGTGCTTAAACATTCATCATTAAGAAAAAATAACAAGAGGAAATAATCATTTACATGTTTTATCCAATTAAAACTGAAAATCTCTTCTGCAGCCCTGAACCCAGATGTTGGAATATATAAATGAGTATTTAGTGAATGTTAACACAATCTGTGGTAAGTGTGCGTGTGTGCGCTGCTCACTGAGGCGGCTTCAGATGCTCTTACATAACCCTGGACGACTCGCTGGTTCCACGTGATTAAGGCAAGGCATTAAGCCAGAGTGCAGAGCCACTGAGTCACTGTGGAGCTAACTGTGGAGCTAACTGTGGAGCTAATTGTGGAGCTAACTGTGGAGCTAACTGTGGAGCTAATTGTGGAGCTAACTGTGGAGCTAACTGTGGAGCTAACTGTGGAGCTAACTGTGGCCATAGCCATAACCATAGCTATGTTACCAACAATGAGCGCAGAGTCGGATGAAGGAATGCTGGATCATTTTAACTTGAAAATTTTGAATGTAATGGAAGCTGTTGCACCGATGAGAATCAAGAGCACCTTGATCAAACAGAAAACCCCATGGAGAAACACCACTACGGTCAAAAATCTGAAAAGAGAATGCAGGAAAGCTGAACGTAAATGGAGGAAAACAAAGCTTCAGATTCACTATGAGCTGTACAAAGAAAGCCTGCGTAGTTATAACAATGAGCTGTGCAAGGCCAGACAGCTGCATTTATCTGAAATGATTAATAAGAATGTCAACAAGTCTCGAACTCTGTTTGCTATGGTTGAAAAACTCACAAATCCTCCTAAACAGTCAAACCCAGACCTCCTTTCCACTGAGAAATGCAACGAATTTGCCAACTTTTTTAGCCAAAAAATCAAAACAATTAGACAAAACATTCACGCAACACAGAAAAACAAGAAAACTAATCTGTGTCTAAAACCTAGAAATAACTCTGACGTTATGTCACAATTTAATATTGTAGATTTAAAAATCCTAGAGGAAACAGTTCGGCATCTGAAATCAACAACTTGTTCTCTGGACATAATACCATCCGACTTTTTAAAAACTGTTTTTACCTCAGTAGAAAGTGATCTCCTACGAATAGTTAACAGCTCACTGGCATCAGGCATTTTTCCCAAGTCACTAAAGACAGCTGCCATTAGGCCACTCCTAAAGAAGAGAACTCTAGACGCCTCTATGATGAACAACTACAGGCCTGTCTCTAACCTCTCTTTTATATCCAAGATTATTGAGAAAGTTGTTTTTAACCAGCTCAACGACTTTCTGAATGAAAGTGGAAGTCTTGATAACTTTCAATCAGGCTTCAGACGTCATCACAGCACTGAAACAGCTCTGGTCAAAGTGTTAAACGACATCAGGTTGAATACTGATTCTGGTAATGTTTCAGTCCTGGTTCTGTTGGACCTCAGCGCTGCGTTTGATACTGTAGATCACAGAATCCTGTTGCACGGGCTGGAAAACTGGGTTGGACTTTCTGGAGCGGTCCTTAACTGGTTCAGGTCCTACTTAGAAGGCCGGAGTTATTTTGTTACTATTGGCAGCTATGAATCTGAGCGAGTGGCCATGGCTTGTGGAGTCCCCCAGGGGTCAATTCTTGGACCTCTTCTGTTTAACTTGTATATGCTCCCTTTGGGTCAGATATTACAGAATTTTAACAGCAATTATCACAGTTATGCAGACGATACACAACTTTATGTGTCTCTGTCACCGGACGACTGCAGCCCAGCAGACGTACTGTGTCAGTGTCTGGAGGAAGTAAACACCTGGATGAGAGAGAATTTTCTACAATTAAATGAAGACAAAACTGAGATCATTCTGTTTGGTAGCAAAGAGAAGAGGGTCAGCGTTGGTAAATATCTTGAGACTCGGGACCTTACAATCACTGAGCGAGTTGGTAACCTCGGAGTGTTGATAGACTCAGATCTGACTTTCAGCAGCCACATCAAAGCTGTCACCAAGGCAGCTTTTTACCACCTCAGAAACATCAACAGAATTAAAGGTTTCCTCTCCCAAACAGACCAGGAGAAACTCATCCATGCATTCATCTCCAGCAGACTCCATCACTGTAACGCTCTTTTAACTGGACTTCCCACAAAGAGCATTAAACATCTGCAGCTCATCCAGAACGCTGCTGCTGGAGCTTTAACCCGGACTAAGAGATCTGAACACATCACAGCAGCTTTAAAATCTTTACTCTGGCTTCCAGTCAGTCACAGAATAGATTTTAAAAGCCTGCTGATGGTTTACAATCTGTGATCTGTTCAGAGAATATAAAGCCAGCAGAGCTCTGAGATCCAAGGACTCAGGTCAGCTGGTCCAGTCCAGAGTCCAGACTAAACATGGAGAAGCAGCATTTAGCTGTTATGCTGCCAACAAGTGGAACAAACTGCCAGTGGAGATTAAACTTTCACCAAATGTAGACATTTTTAAATCCAGGTTAAAGACATTTCTGTTCTCATGTGTCTATGCATGAAATCTGCACGCTATCTTTTAACTTATCTAGACTGTTGCTGGTTTTTAATCATTTAAATGATTTTATTTGTTTCTCTTTATATTCTTTTATGTATTTTAATGCTTCTTCCACTCCCTGCTGCAATGCTTTTATTTAATGTAAAGCACTTTGAACTGTTTGTACATGAAATGTGCTACAGAAATAAATCTGATGTGATTTGATAACTGTGGAGCAGAGGGTAAGGTTTGTATGTGAGGACACATGGATCAAAGTGTTTCTGTGGGATTCTGATTCTGGCCAACAGAGACCACCTTCCTGCATCCGTCTCCTTCACCTTTACACAGAAAGATACACCCACCTAAAGGTGCCTCTCACAGTCAGCTGGCACCCAGAGAACTGGCTGGGAAGTGAGCGGCCCGTGCACGAAGGAGCCGGCCTTTCCACGTGGCCGTCTGTGTATTATTATCATCATATTCCTGTGTAGCAGAGCCAAACTCAAGTGTTAACCTTTACGGGAGCAAAGTACCGATTCAAATGTCACCGAAACGCAGCGTAAAGCTGAAGGGGCGTGGCCTCCTGCCCACCTGCCCACCTGCCCACCTGCCCACACTTCCACAGAATCTGCCCATCAGAGGAGCTTTTATTAATAGAGTCTGTATCTGTCCTCATCTCCTCCCTCAGCCAGCAGGCTGCATTATTTAAACCGACTCATTCAGACCGCCGTCCTGACTACAACTGCTGGGCCTCAGAGTCCGGTGTCAGAGAGCGAGAGGAACAGGGGGAGAAAGGAGAGAAAAGGTAATAAAGGAGAAAAAAGGGGGAGAAAGGGGGAGAAAGGAGAGTTACTTCACGATGCTCGTACTGCACAGCATCCCCAAACGTCCCAACATTTCCCTTCTTCACCTCTTTACCACCTCCTTCCCTCTTTCTGCCTTCCTCCCCTCCCCTTATTCTCCCCCCTGTTCTCCCCCTCCACCTCCTTTCTGCGCCCCCCCCCCTTACTCAGCGGTGCTGGAGGAGGCGGGCAGCTTACATAAGTACAGCGAGCTGCACACTTTCTGCTGACTTAGTTTTCCCTCTGGTTCAATCTGAGAAGCACTTTCCATTAAATCAGGTCGCCTGCTCATACACCCCCCTTCCTCTCCAGCCTCATCTTTCTTTCATGGAGCGACGGCTGACAGGATGAGCAGCACCTGCAGGCGTGCACGAGGCAGGCGTGCACGAGGCCGCCCGGGGTCAGCGTGCTCCAGCAGAAGCAGGCTGAATGACGGAGTGTGTGCAGAGCGATCCGTGTCTGACCTCAGGTGGTTTTCCTCTTACAGGATGTACACAAACACACTTACAAGGCAGCCGCAGTCTGCTGGCTTCCCATGATGCACTGCAGAACAGACGGCATGCAGTGTGGAATTAAAGAAATAACTCAGCGTATACTCAGAGAAAGGCAGAGGTGAGCATCTTTACCCAGAGAAGAAGGAGTGGGAACATCCTTCTGAAGAAGAGAGGAGAAACCTCAGAACAAGAGCAGCGTCCTGCCATCAGGCTCAGAATGAGGAGACGTTTGTCATGAGACATTCAAACGTTTTCATCGTTCCACTGCAGGTGAACTGCTGTAAATCCCTGCATCCTCTTTTACTTTCTTCAGAAATCCAGTTTTATTCCTAACTTCCTGTTCTGGGATGCCCACAGGTGGAAAAGTGTGTTACTTCCAGCCCAGAGTGCAGCACTGGCCTTTATATTCTTAGAAAGCACAGAGTGGTAATCTCAATGTCCTGGTTGAGTGACATAATCCCTGCAGAGAGTCCTGGCTCTGCTTCCACCTGGCTGCACAAACACCCAGCATCAGGCGTCCCGGAGGCACGGGACCCCCTCAGAGCGGGGGGACGCCTCAGTGGCCACGTCAACACGTATGACTCTTACATCAGATCCACCAACGGACAACTGTGGACGGATCGGATCTGAGTCCCGTGCTGTAAACCTGTGAGCGCCTGATATGCATCATGCCTGGATGTTCTGAAGAATCAAAGTACCTTTAAAGAGATGCATGTGATTAAATATGACATGTGAATGAATGAAAAATGAAATGAATGTTTGAGGATATAACATGAAAGCTAACATACGTGGAAGGAAGCCACCAGTCAGCCTGCCAGAGGTGAGCACGGCCTGCACCAGCAGCTGGGTGGCTGTTGGGTTAGCTACGGCCTGATCCGTCTGAGGTTTAACAACATGAGCTTTAAAGCTCAGCCGGTCAATAATCATCACTCCCAAGTTTCTATCTGACTTTCACGGAGCAAGAGGTTTCAGCTCTTTTCTTTTTAGCGAACTTGATATAAATGTTGACTAGAAGTTGTTATTTTAAAGCAAGAGAGGGGGGGCTGCCATGTTTGTTTCCCCACTTTGTGTTGGGTTGGAAATGATGAGACTCACAGTCCCACAGAGCAGGATGCTGAAGAAAAGTAACTGAGATGTGATGGAGGCAGAGTGATGAACCACCTTCTGTCACATGTGAACTGGAACATGAAGGGAGTCACATCCTCCCTGATGACATCATCACCAGGACACGTTTCAGTCAGAATACAGATAAAGATCTGAATGTTTGCAACATCTGAAGCTGAGGAACCTGTCACTGACATCTGTCCTGAGGGAAGAACACATCTGCATGCACTCACACACACGCACACACACACGTGCACACACACGTGCACACACACGTGCACACACACGTGCACACACACGTGCACACACACGTGCACACACAGCAGCGGGCAGCCTCCATCCCCAGACTCTCACATCTCCTCTCTTCTGTAACCTCTGTGTAGAGTCGCAGCAGGAGTCAGATGTTGTGAGACAGCAGCAGTTACTCTGCGTCCTGCATATGCACGAGCCATCTGCTGAGCATGAGAGCGCAGATATTACTCCATATTCATGACAGGGACGATGGCCTCGTCTTTAGGCCCACTTTCCTTACAGCTCCGCTGGTTTCTGAAGACAAACTTTCTCCCAGCTGAGCTAAAACAGGCTCTGAAACACCAACGCTTTGCTTCAGATGTTCTGCATACACATCTGTATTCATGCCAGATGTGCAGATATTCTGTTCTCTGTCCATCAGGGTCTCATTATTATTACAGACTTACTCCTGCCTCCTACACTCTGGCAGAGTTCAGAACTGTTCTCAGTGCAGAGCAACCAGCCCTCCAGTACTCCCAGTTCTGGACTTTCTGACCCACAGCAGCAGAACTCTGCCTGCAGGCTGGTTTCAGGGTAACATCTCCCCGTCTCTCTCACTCACAGAGGGCTACAGGATCGTCTGGATCATCAGTCCAAGCAACTCCTGCCACGACAAGAAGCTCTGAGAAGGTTGTGTGACACCTGATGGAAGTTTTATTGAGCCAGGACAGCTGGGTGGACCCTGTTGGGGGTCTACACCTCTGAGGGTCCCCGGCTCAGGAGCCACAGAGGCAGCTCTGCTCTGCGTTTCCTCCACTGTGAGACAGACGAAGCTGCAGAATGATGAAGACAGAAGCTGAAGAGACATTTAGCTGCTAATGTCAGCGAGGCATTTATGGAGATAAGTCCCATCTGAAAGGATGCAAAGCTGGGCATCATCAGTGTAACAAAGATAAAACACGCCGGGATTTAACGCCCCAAAGAAGAGAGTCTGAGTCTGAAATCAATCAGTCCTCCAAACAGCAGCAACACCCAGTAATAAAACAGCTCAGTTCATGTTCTTCCTGTCAGAGAGTTTCTGTTTAGTCACAATGACTCTGCCCTGCCCTCTCACCTGGTCTGACACAGGAGAGTTTTCCCTTTTCACTTTAAAATCTTCACAGATAAAACAAGGAGGACAGTACCGACCACACTCATCCTTTAACCTTTCAACAGGAGCTGGGGGGTCAGCAATTATCTCAGATGTTCATGATCTTCCATCTGATGGGAGAGCACGCCATCAAACCTCCATCAAACCTCCAGTTTCTACAGCTCTGCATCTCTGAGCATCTTTATGTAAATCAGCCCTCTTCTTCCTCATCGTTCTGCCCTCTGCACCTTCCCCTGCCTCTGTTCTGTGCCTCCACATGTCTCCACATGTCTCCACATGTCTCCACATGTCTCTTCCTCCTCGGCTCTTCCAGCCGCCGCTCCCACCATTCCAGTTGTGCCACGCAGCCTGTGCCGGCTCCCTGCAGGCCCAGCATCCATCATCCTCAGCATCGATCTGAGCTACATCGATGAACGACTGCAGCATCGGACATCGGAGGAGAAGAATGGATACCTGTACGGGCGGAGGGACGGGGGGGCTGAGGGAGAGCTGAGGGAGAAGTGGGCATGAGATGAGGTGAGTGATAGATTAGGCAATGAGGACAGAGAGGAGAGAAGTAGGAAAATAGCGGAGAGCAGCATGGAGGGTGAAGATGATGGAAGGAGGGAGGGTGGGCATTGTTGGACCATTCGTCAATAGCCAGCAGTGCGACCTTGGGGATCGATAAGGCCGACAGCCAATCAGTCAATAGCCTCCATAACTAGCTCTGCGAGCGAGGTGGAGGCAGAGAGGAGAGAGCCCGGGCACAGCAGGCCAGAGAAACAGGACACTCAGACAGCAGCAAAGGAGTGAAGGATGATGGGTAACCGGACACAACAGCAAAGGAGTGAAGGATGATGGGTAACCGGACACAGCAGCAAAGGAGTGAAGGATGATGGGTAACCGGACACAGCAGCAAAGGAGTGAAGGATGATGGGTAACCGGACACAGCAGCAAAGGAGTGAAGGATGATGGGTAACCGGACACAGCAGCAAAGGAGTGAAGGATGATGGGTAACCGGACAGCACGGATCAGATCATATAAAATCAAGGAACCGGAATTAACGGAGCCAACGGTAAGATTTCAGTCCATCCGCCTGCTGAAACACAGCTGAGCACGAGCCTGTGACCTCACAACAGGAAGTGACATCATCACACTGCTGCACAGGATTCAGCTCTGAACCACCGGCTTTCATTTTAAAGGAAGGAGCAGATTCCACAGATCACAGGTCATTTTTATCATTTCATCAAATCCTTCTTTAGCCTTGAAAAGCAAACAGATGGCTTTACAGTACGAGCTGCATTCACCCGCTCACACACCGATCTGAAGCTGAGACCCTCCAGCTAACCAGCTGATTTCAGAGGAACCGCCTGAAGAATGAAGGCAGCAGAGGGACGAAGCTTTCATCAGTTTCACAGCAGCTTGAAGCTACATGAACATGAGGTTTGGTGCCATGTTCTTAGTTGTGTGTTTTATCCTGTTTTAGTTTCTCATGCTTTGGTGTTTAGTTTTAGTTTCCCCCTCAGTTTCTCTTTCCTCGGTCACCATGTTCAGCTCATTAGTTTCACCCATCAGTCCCCACAGTACTTAGGTTCCCTGTTTGCTCAGTCAGGGTGAGATCCCTGCACCTTCAACATCTGCCACGCCGAGTTCAGTTCAGTCTTTTGTTTTTCCATGATCATGTTTTGTTTTCATCATTTCGTTCTTATGTTAACCTTGTTCTGTTTTTGTGTAAATAAATCAAGTCTCCATCGCATCACATCAACATGCTGATGTCCTCCTTCATATTTTCTAAACTTTTTAGATTTCGATGAGCAGAGAATCAGATTCAAAGCAGCATCCGACACAGCAGGTATGAGGAAATAGATGAAACTAATATGAATAAACTGCCAGGAAACGAGCAGCCGAAGGTAAAGTAGAATAACGGAATCATGAAAACTTTCTTTTATTTTTAGACAACATGTTTTTGGATCTTATTTGCAGATGTGCGGCGCTCAGACAGATGGGGCTCCTGTTCAGCCGACAGCTCTGACACATGTGAGTTATATTTGGCTGTTTATATGTTTAACTTTCTTTGAACTGCTCCATCATTCGGCAGTTCCTCTGGAAGAACACTGGGAACCTATTTTCTTTCAATCTGTGTTTACTTGTGTACTTTTTAGCTTCATTTCATGGTCCTGGGTTCCAGAAAAAGTGGCGAGGCCCCCTGTGGTGCGTCCATTCAGCAGCAGTAAGACCCTGAAAGCTGTCTGAAGATCTGTGAGCTCAGCTTTCTGTCAGAAGATTCCAAAGTGGCATTAAAGCTAATCTGAGTATTGATACGGGCCGAGAAGGTGATAGAAACACAAGAAAAAGGATCCAGTGATGATCCTCTGAGTTCTGTGACACCTGCAGGTTCCCTCCTCTCAGCAGGGCCCCGGAGCTGGTCTCAGGTGAGCTGGACTCAGGTGAGCTGGACTCAGGTGAGCTGGACTCAGGTGAGCTGGACTCAGGTGAGCTGGACTCAGGTGAGCTGGTCTCAGGTGAGCTGGACTCAGGTGATGGTCTCAGGTGAGCTGGTCTCAGGTGAGCTGGACTCAGGTGATGGTCTCAGGTGAGACTCAGGTGAGCTGGTCTCAGGTGAGCTGGTCTCAGGTGAGCTGGTCTCAGGTGAGACTCAGGTGAGCTGGTCTCAGGTGAGCTGGTCTCAGGTGAGCTGGTCTCAGGTGAGCTGGTCTCAGGTGAGACTCAGGTGAGCTGGTCTCAGGTGAGCTGGTCTCAGGTGAGCTGGTCTCAGATGATGGACTCAGGTGAGCTGGTCTCAGATGAGCTGGTCTCAGGTGAGCTGGTCTCAGGTGAGCTGGTCTCAGGTGAGCTGGTCTCAGGTGAGCTGGACTCAGATGAGCTGGTCTCAGGTGAGCTGGACTCAGGTGAGCTGGTCTCAGATGATGGACTCAGGTGAGCTGGTCTCAGATGATGGACTCAGGTGAGCTGGACTCAGGTGAGCTGGTCTCAGATGATGGACTCAGGTGAGCTGGTCTCAGATGATGGACTCAGGTGAGCTGGACTCAGGTGAGCTGGTCTCAGATGATGGACTCAGGTGAGCTGGACTCAGGTGAGCTGGACTCAGGTGAGCTGGACTCAGGTGAGCTGGACTCAGATGATGGACTCAGGTGAGCTGGTCTCAGATGATGGACTCAGGTGAGCTGGACTCAGGTGAGCTGGACTCAGGTGAGACTCAGGTGAGCTGGTCTCAGGTGAGCTGGTCTCAGGTGAGACTCAGGTGAGCTGGTCTCAGGTGAGCTGGTCTCAGATGATGGACTCAGATGAGCTGGTCTCAGATGATGGACTCAGGTGAGCTGGACTCAGGTGAGCTGGACTCAGGTGAGCTGGTCTCAGATGATGGACTCAGATGAGCTGGTCTCAGGTGAGCTGGTCTCAGATGATGGACTCAGATGAGCTGGACTCAGGTGAGACTCAGGTGAGCTGTAATGATGGGAGCTCATCAGCAGGATGGAGCCAGAGGAGGAACTGTTTTGGCCTGAGCTGAGCGGGCAGCACAAACTGAGGAGCTCCTGATAAGCACACACACTCTTTGGGAAACGGTGGGTATTAATTATGGAGCCGGGCGATAAATAAGCGATGCAGAGCGGTTAGTGTGGCAGATTAAAGCAAAGCAGCAGCAGCAGGGCAGTAATTAATGAAATCACAGAGCTGCTCTAATGAGACAAAGAGCTCTTCCTCACTGATGCCCCCCCCCACCGGCCAACAAGAGCCCACCAGGACAGAGGGCAGGACAGAGAGCAGGACGGAGGGCAGGACGGAGAGCAGGACGGAGGGCAGGACGGAGGGCAGGACGGAGAGGGCAGGACGGAGGGCAGGACGGAGGGCAGGACGGAGAGGGCAGGACGGAGAAGGCAGGACGGAGAGGGCAGGACGGAGAGGGCAGGACGGAGAGGGCAGGACGGAGAGGGCAGGACGGAGAGAGCAGGACGGAGAGGGCAGGACGGAGAGGGCAGGACGGAGAGAGCAGGACGGAGAAGGCAGGACGGAGAGGGCAGGACGGAGAGGGCAGGAAAAAGAGCAGGACGGAGGGCAGGACGGAGAGGGCAGGACGGAGAGGGCAGGACGGAGGGCAGGACGGAGGGCAGGACGGAGGGCAGGACGGAGGGCAGGACGGAGGGCAGGACTGAGAGGGCAGGACGGAGAGCAGGACGGAGAGGGCAGGACGGAGGGGGCACACACACAGAAACCCGTATAAACAGGAGTCCTGGCAGAGGGCACAGCCAGCTCACACTCCTCACTTGTTCCACCGGTTGTTAAGCACCACATCCCCCTCCCCCCCTCTCCCTCCCCCTCTCCCTCCCCCTCTTCCTCCCCCTCTTCCTCCCCCGTCTCATTTCTGTTGGGCTGATTGTTTGTTTGCTTAGCGCTGGGCGGATAATGGAACAGAATTAATCTGTTAATTCCTCCTCTTTCACCGAGCAGTTTCCCTGTTTATGTAAATGGACGGAGGAGTTAGGCCGCACCGTTTAATTATCAGGACTAATTACTGGTTCTGCTGCGACTGTTCACCGCGGGGCCGCGGCCACACTTCCCCGGGCGCTGAGGCGGCCAGCGCCTGGGCTGGAAGGACGCAGAGGACGCCACGGGGAACAAAGAGGTTTCCCATTTTATAAGGTTTGTCAGGGCAGATTCAGCAGAACAACTTCCTGTTAGAAACACAAGCTTCAGTGGTCCGAGCTGATGGAGGGTCTTTACATCCGGACGCCTTTTACTGGTGGTTCCACAGACACTTCAAAGTGAAACTCTGTCCTGTTGGTGCGGTGTTGGGCACACAGACAGCTGTGCTGCAACCGAAGGTCGAGCCAGAGCGGCGGCGTGCAGAGGGAGAAAATCTGCAGATGGGCCGCAGGCAATTACAGTTCATCAACATGATAATTCAGCTCCTGCTAATCAGGCCATTAAAACACACACACACACACACACACACACACACACACACACACACACACACACTGACACCATTAGCTCAAACACAACAGATCCATAATTAGCTCTGACTAATACGACAAAGAGACGCGCCTCACACACACACACAGACGAAGCTCAGCATTAAAAGATGTGCAATCTTTTTCTGCATTTTGGCTGATATTTATAACATTTTTATAATATTTCTAAACATAATATTTATAACACTTTTCTTCACCTCGGAGCTCAAACCTGAGACTGAAAACTGCGTCAGCAGCTCGCTGAAATGTGGTCGCTCCCATCTGAAACCAAACACCAGAAACAGACTGAGGGTGGGACGATATGCTTTGGTCACGAGTCGATTTGTATCACGATTCTTGATAATTGCGATTCGATATAATCAGTAATTGCAATTTTTCTTCCTCCTTAAAAAACAAACAAGTTGAATCAAACACTCTTAGAATGAATGTCGTTCCCGTAAACGATGCACATCAGTCTGTGTCGGTCAGTCCAGCAGCCGACATTTATTTCAACTGAGACAAAAAGAGGTGCTTAACATGAACAGCATTTTTTAAAGTTTAGTTACAAAATGAATTAAAATGTCCCCACAGCACAAATGTGGGCTAGTTTTAACATAACTTAATGTAATGAAGTTTTTTCTGGACACGGATATGACGTAATGTAATCGATTCAGGGGAGAAAAATCGATTTTTAAAATCATAACATTAAAATAATCGCGATATGCACATGAATCAATTTTTTTTTTTTCCCGCCCACCTCTAAAACAGACGGTGGTGAAAATATTCCTGCTGCTGATTTCATGCTGGGCTGGTTGTGATGGCGGGCTCGTGCTCGCACTGCTGATCGTCCACGTCTGCAGGGATTAAGGCCGCGTTCACACAAAGCAGCGTGGAGGAGAGTCAGAGACGGTGAAGCCAACATCCTTCAGAGCTGTCACTCCTCTGCCTCTGCGCTCATTATTTATATGCAAATCAACAAGTTCTTCAGTCTGCTGGCTTGTGTGTTCTCTGATGGCTTCTTCACACGAGACAAAGGTGAATATGTGAATAAACTTTCCATTTGTTGCTGCAGCAGAAGCGTTTGGAGCTCAGGTGGCAGCTCCAGGTGGGTTTGAGGAGAGGACGGCTCCTGCTTACTGTGAAAGGAACGGGGTAGTTTAGTTTTTAACTTTCCAAATGTGTTACAGAAAACTAAACAGACTTCTGGTGTGAAATCATCTGATAAGTGTGACGGGTCTAATCTTTACCATCAGAGCTGCACAAAGACATGTTTTTACTCCTTCTCTTCTTCTTTTAGGAGACAGATAAATGAGTTGTGTCAGATGGAGGGGCAGCAGATCAGAAAGTCCCACTGAGGGAACAGCCGAGCAGCATATGTTGCTGTTAAATTTAGAGGAGCCGTTACTCATCAGCTGACATCAGAAGCTAAAGAAAGGCCCGACATCCTGATTCTGATCACAGCTGCAGAGAATCCACCGCACACCTTTCCTCTCCTCTCACCTTTCCTTACCTCACACCTTTCCTCTCCTCTCACCTTTCCTTACCTCACACCTTTCCTCTCCTCACACCTTTCCTCACCTCTCACCTTTCCTTACCTCACACCTTTCCTTACCTCACACCTTTCCTCTCCTCACACCTTTCCTCACCTCACACCTTTCCTTACCTCACACCTTTCCTCTCCTCACACCTTTCCTCACCTCTCACCTTTCCTTACCTCACACCTTTCCTTACCTCACACCTTTCCTCTCCTCACACCTTTCCTTACCTCACACCTTTCCTTACCTCACACCTTTCCTCTCCTCTCACCTTTCCTTACCTCACACCTTTCCTCTCCTCACACCTTTCCTTACCTCACACCTTTCCTCTCCTCACACCTTTCCTCACCTCACACCTTTCCTTACCTCACACCTTTCCTCTCCTCACACCTTTCCTCACCTCTCACCTTTCCTTACCTCACACCTTTCCTCACCTCACACCTTTCCTTACCTCACACCTTTCCTCTCCTCACACCTTTCCTCACCTCTCACCTTTCCTCACCTCACACCTTTCCTCTCCTCTCACCTTTCCTTACCTCACACCTTTCCTCTCCTCACACCTTTCCTCTCCTCTCACCTTTCCTTACCTCACACCTTTCCTCTCCTCACACCTTTCCTCTCCTCTCACCTTTCCTCTCCTCACACCTTTCCTCTCCTCACATCTTTCCTCTCCTCACACCTTTCCTCACCTCACACCTTTCCTTACCTCACACCTTTCCTCTCCTCACACCTTTCCTCTCCTCACACCTTTCCTCTCCTCTCACCTTTCCTTACCTCACACCTTTCCTCTCCTCACACCTTTCCTCTCCTCTCACCTTTCCTTACCTCACACCTTTCCTCTCCTCACACCTTTCCTCTCCTCACACCTTTCCTCTCCTCACACCTTTCCTCTCCTCTCACCTTTCCTCTCCTCACACCTTTCCTCTCCTCTCACCTTTCCTTACCTCACACCTTTCCTCACCTCTCACCTTTCCTCTCCTCACACCTTTCCTCTCCTCACACCTTTCCTCTCCTCACACCTTTCCTCTCCTCACACCTTTCCTCACCTCACACCTTTCCTTACCTCACACCTTTCCTCTCCTCACACCTTTCCTCTCCTCACACCTTTCCTCTCCTCACACCTTTCCTCTCCTCTCACCTTTCCTTACCTCACACCTTTCCTCTCCTCACACCTTTCCTCACCTCTCACCTTTCCTCTCCTCACACCTTTCCTCACCTCTCACCTTTCCTCTCCTCACACCTCTCCTCTCCTCACACCTTTCCTCTCCTCACACCTTTCCTCTCCTCTCACCTTTCCTTACCTCTCACCTTTCCTCTCCTCACACCTTTCCTCACCTCACACCTTTCCTCTCCTCACACCTTTCCTCTCCTCACACCTTTCCTCACCTCACACCTTTCCTCTCCTCACACCTTTCCTCTCCTCACACCTTTCCTCACCTCACACCTTTCCTCTCCTCTCACCTTTCCTCACCTCTCACCTATCCTCACCTCACACCTTACCTCTCACCTTTCCTCACCTCTCACCTTTCCTCTCCTCACACCTTACCTCTCACCTTTCCTCACCTCACACCTTACCTCTCACCTTTCCTCACCTCTCACCTTACCTCACCTCACACCTTTCCTCACCTCACACCTTTCCTCCCCTCACACCTCTCCTCACACCTTTCCTCACCTCACACCTTTCCTCCCCTCACACCTTTCCTCACCTCTCACCTTTCCTCTCCTCACACCTCTCCTCTCCTCACACCTTTCCTCTCCTCACACCTTTCCTCTCCTCACACCTTTCCTCTCCTCTCACCTTTCCTTACCTCTCACCTTTCCTCTCCTCACACCTTTCCTCACCTCACACCTTTCCTCTCCTCACACCTTTCCTCTCCTCTCACCTTTCCTTACCTCACACCTTTCCTCTCCTCACACCTTTCCTCTCCTCTCACCTTTCCTTACCTCACACCTTTCCTCTCCTCTCACCTTTCCTCTCCTCTCACCTTTCCTTACCTCACACCTTTCCTCACCTCACACCTTTCCTCTCCTCACACCTTTCCTCTCCTCACACCTTTCCTCACCTCACACCTTTCCTCTCCTCTCACCTTTCCTCACCTCACACCTTACCTCTCACCTTTCCTCACCTCTCACCTATCCTCACCTCACACCTTACCTCACCTCTCACCTTTCCTCTCCTCACACCTTTCCTCACCTCTCACCTATCCTCTCCTCACACCTTACCTCTCACCTTTCCTCACCTCTCACCTTACCTCACCTCACACCTTTCCTCACCTCACACCTTTCCTCCCCTCACACCTCTCCTCACACCTTTCCTCCCCTCACACCTTTCCTTTCCTCACACCTTTCATCACACCTTTCCTCTCCTCACACCTTTCCTCCTAGGGGTGGGCGATATGGAAAAAATGTTGCATCACGATTTTTTTGCATAAAATCACGATTTCGATTTTTTATCACGATCTTCCATCCAAAAAAAAAGACCAATTACAGTAGAGTTAAGTCGACATGCTGAACCACAGAAGAGCTAAGGAGTCAAAGAAAGAATTTGGCAATCAACACATTTTACTTCAACTGTAAGCCAATTCAAGATGAAAAATAATGATCTAATTAATGACATCTGACACAGTGAGAGCGAAGCAACCGGAACTAGAAATATGAACCACTGATGACGACTTGACTCCACCTGTTAGAAAGCCCATGTTGTTTGGTTATTTT
Organism: Odontesthes bonariensis; assembly: GCF_027942865.1. NCBI lineage: Eukaryota > Metazoa > Chordata > Actinopteri > Atheriniformes > Atherinopsidae > Odontesthes > Odontesthes bonariensis. The sequence goes on along the minus strand of NC_134523.1, from coordinate 1,272,800 downwards.
CAGTTAAATACATTAATTACCTCCACCAAGGAGGTTATGTGATCGCCCGAGTCTGTTGGTTGTCTGTCTGGATGTTCGTCTGTTCGTGCTGCAATCTTGCGACCTGCCACAAGGTGGCGCGACCTGGCGGAGGTCTGCACTCTCTGAGTGCATTTCTAGTTTATATTGTGTTTTACGGTGAGTTTTCATACGTCCAACGTTCGTGAACGCACCATAGACGTTCCGATGTTCCTGAATGTACCGCACCTGTGCGTGAGACGATGTCGCTGTAAAGTTTCGTTTCTCCTCCCGATGCAGCAGTGAACAGCTTGTAATTTTCCCTTTGCTGTTTTCACCTAACATTAGCCTGTACACCCTGGGTTTACTGTGTGTAAATGCCGGAAGAACCACAGCCAAATAAATCCACCACAAACTGGACATGTGTATCTTATAACGGGGACACACACCATACACCAGCATTAAAAAAAAAAAAAAAATCATTGCGCTGATTGGCAAAGGCGATCTATACGGTTTCTCTAATTTGGTAGATCGCCTGCGATTCTCCACTCTTCCTCGCCAGTCACGATTTTATATCGTCAGATCGCGCACCCCTATTTCCTCCCCTCACACCTCTCCTCACACCTTTCCTTACCTCTCACCTCTCCTCACACCTTTCCTTACCTCTCACCTTTCCTCACACTTTTCCTTACCTCACACCTTTCCTCACCTCACACCTTTCATCACACCTTTCCTTAGCTCACACCTTTCCTCACCTCACACCTTTCCTCACACCTTTCCTCACCTCTCACCTTTCCTCACCTCACACCTTTCCTCACACCTTTCCTTACCTCTCACCTCTCCTCACACCTTTCCTTACCTCTCACCTTTCCTCACACTTTTCCTTACCTCACACCTTTCCTCACCTCACACCTTTCATCACACCTTTCCTTAGCTCACACCTTTCCTCTCCTCACACCTTTCCTCACACCTTTCCTCACCTCTCACCTTTCCTCACCTCTCACCTTTCCTCACACTTTTCCTTACCTCACACCTTTCCTCACCTCACACCTTTCCTCACCTCTCACCTTTCCTCACCTCTCACCTTTCCTCACACTTTTCCTTACCTCACACCTTTCCTCACCTCACACCTTTCATCACACCTTTCCTTAGCTCACACCTTTCCTCACCTCACACCTTTCATCACACCTTTCCTTAGCTCACACCTTTCCTCACCTCACACCTTTCCTCACACCTTTCCTCACCTCTCACCTTTCCTCACACCTTTCCTCACCTCACACCTTTCATCACACCTTTCCTCACCTCTCACCTTTCCTCACACCTTTCCTCTCCTCACACCTTTCCTCTCCTCACACCTTTCATCACCCCTCACACCTTTCCTCTCCTCACACCTTTCCTCACACCTTTCCTCTCCTCACACCTTTCCTCACACCTTTCCTCTCCTCACACCTTTCATCACCCCTCACACTTTTCCTCGCCACACACTTGACCTGCAGTTGGCTTTCTGCTCGATGGGGGTTAAAACAGAAAGGTCAACCGTCTCGACCTCGACGACACTTTGTATCGAGCGGTCTCAGCGCCCCACGCAGCACTCAAAGGTCACGTCCTCTGGGGTCTGGCCCATCAAATGAGGGGGCTGCAAGACCCTGAAAACAATCAGAGCTCCTGACTTTAAACCAGAGACTTCAGGAGAGAATCCACTAAGAGCTGCTTTTTGTTAGCAGAACGGCTTCATTCTGCCTCTCTGATCAGGTGTCATCTCATGCAAAGAGCCATAAAAGCTGATATGAAACACAGTTTGGCATCATTAAACACTAAGCCTGACCTCCTGCACAGTGTCACAGCTCTGGGCTTCGGGAGCACTTGGCTGAGTCAGGGAGCTTCTTCATCCGCCACAGACAGGTTAAGGCCACGTTATAGATGGCTAGAGCGGAAAGAACGGATGGAGGGAAGGTGGAGGCTATCAGGGAGGAGGCAGAGATGATGAGGGCAGAGCAGGGTCACGACTCCATGACTGCCGGAGCCCTCTGGAGCTCAGGAGCGCTGGCACACGGCATCGCTAATGAAATGTGTTTGGTGAGGGGCAGGAGGGGCCGTGATGGAAGAGGAGAGGGAGCAGAAGCAGAGGTGTGCAGGTGAGGTAATAAAGAACTGAAAGGGATGGATGGAACAGGAGGGAAAGAGAGTCTCATCTCCATACGCAGATTTGAATTTAGGGCCCATCGTTCTTTACGAGCAGCGAGCAATTTCCCTGCAACACCAAACACAATGCCTGATTGAGGGCAAATTAAAATGCAAATGCAACAGTTCTATTTTTCCCGATTTCACCCAGGAGATAAGCGAAGGACCTCTGTTTCTTTCATAAAGTGCAGGAGTGCGTGCGTGTCCGCGGATGCGTGCGTTTGTCAGCTCTGAAACGGGAGCCGACAGGAGGAGGTGAGCTTGTATAAACAGATTGGATTCAGTATTGTCATCTCCGAGCTGCATTTCAATCGTCACCCCCGCGGCCTTTTGTCCTCACACTCCCATCATGCTTCCATCTAACCGACAAAGCAAAGAAAATGTTGAAGAAAAGAACTTCCTTTGATGACAAAAAATCCTTTAAAATCAAAACCTTGGATCACTCGGAGGAAATTTAGAAGCTTTATGAGGCGTTTTACAAGCTGGCATAAAGCAGCTTTTATGTGCACAAAGTGTTTAGTGCTTGACGGAGCCTCGCTCAGCCTGCTAACTGCCACAGTCCGTCCTCCACCATATGCATCCGGCTCGGTCCAGCTCAGCTGCTGCCGTCACATGGCCTCGCTGAGCAGAAGGCCGGCTGCCCAGGCCAACTGGAGGGCAAACGTGAGGGGCGCGGCGCTGCCAGGGACCAACCCCTCGAATCATTTTCCCCTCACCGGAGACACGGGGAGGCGTTTTAATCACGCTCCGAGCAGAGACGCAGGAAATAAGCTGCAAATGCAAAACAAAAGGGAAACGAGGAGCAGATAATTGATGAGGGAGAAGACTGAGATGAATATTTCATCAGCTCGCTCTCAGGGGACGGACGGCTGAAAGCAAAGCCCCCGCACTGTGGTTGTGTGCAAGAAGAAAATAATGACGGTAAAGTTGGCAAATCACACCTGTCTGTCACATGTTCTCTGTGTGAGAACTGGCTGTAGCTGCTGTCTGCACACAGAGAGGAGAAAGTGTCGGCTTACAAGCTGATGTAGTCACCATTAAGTGCACGGTGCTGTCAGGCCGGAGCTCAGAACCAAAAAAGAGAAGACTGACTAAAGCTACACCAAAGAGAAGGAAAGAAAAGGCTGAAAGGGAATGACGGAGCGCGGCTGGGAAGTGACTTTCCTGTCAGGTTCTGAGAGGGAGCAAACTTAGGACCGTTTCTATCTCCAGACCTGAAAAACTGAGCAGGTCCAGAGGTGTTTCCTCTTTCCTGAAGCTTTTTTCCTGAGCTGGTTAGAAAACATCACGAGGTTCAGGTGAAAGAAGCAGAAAGAAGGATGACGGCTGGGACTCCCAGCAGTGATGAGGTTGGACATTAAAAAGACTTTCATCACAGCACAGAGCGACAGTTTCCAACTTAACTTTAAAACAGACGGCATTACTCTGCTCAAACGGTATATTTCAGGTCTAAGCCTGACCAACAGTGACTGACAGCTCTATGGAATCAGCTTCCAACACCACAGATCTGCTCGCTGCTGTTTGAATCAAATCAAATCAAATTAAATTTATTTATGTAGCACATTTCATGTACAAACAGTTCAAAGTGCTTTACATAAAATAAAAGCTTTGCAGCAGGGAGTGGAAGAAGCATTAACATATATAAAAGAATATAAAGAGAAACAAATAAAATCATTTAAAGGCATGGTTGGTAATCCTGTTCAGAAACACATTTTGTAATACTGGGTGAAATGGTCCGTCTGTCCTGAGAGAAATCTATACAAGATGTATTTAGAAAAAGGGACGAAAATAATCAGACCTCTGTGGCAGCTGCAGGACTGAGAAAAAGCTGACCAATCCGAGATCAGCGGGACGCTGATCTCGGATTGGAGCGCCTACAAAAACCAATCAGATGCCTCTGCTTTCTGCCTACGCCCCCCTCTGTCGGCTCCCTGCTCCGTGTGCGCATGCGGTTCTACCGGCTTTGGATGAAGCACTGACGGAATGGGGAGGGGGGGGTGGAGCTTAGAGGAGGGGACACTTTCGAATCTTGCTAGCTCTCTTGCTAGCTCTCTAGGATTACCTACCATAGCTTTAAATGAATTTAAAACCAGCAACAGTCCAGATAAGTTCAAAGATATCGTGCAGATTTCATGCATAGACACATGAGAACATGTGTCCATGACCTCAGAGTTCAGTTTCTGTGTTTATCTGAGGAAGTGGAAGCTCTGTGACTCCATTTCTGTTCTAACTTCCCATGAATCAGAAAGGCAGCATGCAGTTATACAGCTACAGCTCTGGGGGGTAAAATCTGACCAGGAATTTTACATTTTCCTCGAATTAAAGATGTTTTTACTGCTGTGAAATATTCTAACAGGTCAAACTGACTGCGAAGTCCTTTCATGTTAAACATCAGACTGAACCAACCCGATCATCCCACGTTTGAACCGTTAAACTCTGAGTACGTGTAATCCTGAAGCAGACTCAGACTCTCAGACTCCATAAACTCATTATTTCAACTCATCTCCATGTGAGTAAAGCAGCAAAGAACCCATGAACATCCCCCAGAGTGCAGACAAACACACCAACACGAGCACACACAGCCCGGCACATAATGATGAAGTAAAGCCCACATAATGAGGCAGAAGGACGCCGAAAATCTGACGACTGCTTTGGCTTCTTTACAGAGACGAACGCCAGAATTAGGGCGCGTGTGCCAGATACAAATTCTCAGCACGGAAAAAAATGTTGCCTCCTCGGATTGGAGGCCAATTTACATTCCCATCTAAATCCAAACAATCCAGCCAATAAATGAGCCTCACTGAGAGCTTTAGTGGCATTTAGCGATTAAGTGGCAGACTCCTTCAGATGACCTTTCAGCAAAGTCCAAAAGCAGACACACCGAGGCAGGCAGGTAATTCACTATTAATTCAAGCCACTCAAGCCCCGAAACACTGCCAGCTTCAATTGTGTGAGAGAGTCAGATGGACTGAGAGGGGGGAGAGAGGGATGAGAGGGAGCAGGAGATGGACTGAGAGGGAGAGAGGGATGAGAGGGACCAGGAGATGGACTGAGAGGGGGGAGAGAGGGATGAGAGGGAGCAGGAGATGGACTGAGAGGGGGGAGAGAGGGATGGAGAGGGACCAGGAGATGGACTGAGAGGAGGGAGAGAGGGATGAGAGGGACCAGGAGATGGACTGAGAGGAGGGAGAGAGGGATGGAGAGGGACCAGGAGATGGACTGAGAGGGGGGAGAGAGGGATGGAGAGGGACCAGGAGATGGACTGAGAGGAGGGAGAGAGGGATGGAGAGGGAGCAGGAGATGGACTGAGAGGAGGGAGAGAGGGATGGAGAGGGAGCAGGAGATGGACTGAGAGGGGGGAGAGAGGGATGAGAGGGACCAGGAGATGGACTGAGAGGGGGGAGAGAGGGATGGAGAGGGACCAGGAGATGGACTGAGAGGGGGGAGAGAGGGATGAGAGGGAGCAGGAGGCTCGTTTCTCTGTTACTTCCTGTGAGAAAGCACCACTTCCTCTGGAGAAGGAACCACCTGACCTCCACAGAAAAGAAAAGAAAAGAAAGCTCACAGAACAAGAGCCGCTTTAATGTCATGTGATCAGTTTCAGGTGAAACAGGAAGTACAAATAAAAGCTTCCAGTCCTGGTAAACCTGTTCATCCAACCACACAAACACAGCCAACACACAATAACCGCACAGAAAGTGTATTAAATGTCAGGCCAAAGCAATTATAGAACACACACACACACACTCACGCACACACACTCACATTCACACACACACTCACGCACACACTCAGAGAAGCTGGGATAACAATAACCGGCTTTAGGTGCCGCAGCGCTGAGGAGAAACGCTGAAAACCGTGAAATCTTTTCAGAGCTGCAGCTCCACAGAAAAGAAAAGCTTCTCAATACTTAAAATGAAACATTTAGATTTATTTTTATCGAGGGATTTATTTACACCGAAGGCCCGAAATGTGTAGCACACGTATTTCTGGGGTAGAGAAAACCGTTTAGTTCGGTGGTCGTATCACAGTATTCTGCTGGAGATTTAACTTTAGACATTTAGCTCTGAAGAGACGAGTCTGCACATCTGTTAGGCTCCATTTAAAAATCCGTCACATGCAGTTTGTCAGGTGGTATCAGGTCTTCTGATGAGAGAAAGAGGGTTTAACCAGTTTCCCGGTGTGTCGGGGTCCTTTTTCTGAGACTGAGGACGCTGACCAGAGTCATGTGTGGATCTTTAAATCCTCATCTCAGATCAGACCGGAGGGAAGAGGGATTCTGTTGCATTTAAAGCAGTTAAAGTGTTTAATAATGCCAGTTTTTAAATTGTGTTGCATTTAAAGCAGTTAAAGTGTTTAATAATGGCAGTTTTTAAATTGTGTTGCATTTAAAGCAGTTAAAGTGTTTATTAATGCAGGTTTTTAAATTGTGTTGCATTTAAAGCAGTTGTTTGTTAATGGCGGTTTCTAAGCGAACGCAGTCTCTTCCACAGCCTCAGAGTCAGAGGGGCGGATGCTTCAGAGCTTTGTTTGGTTTGGGATGACAGAAACAGTCTGATGACATCTCACAGAGAGATATGCAGTCTCACATTGTTCTGCTGACAGACAGTCTCAGGCTGCCTCTGAATGACTGACCAATCAGAGGCCACGCTCTCTGATTGGCTGGCCGACACAAAGGCAGACAAAATGGCAGCAGTCTCCTCAATTATGAGCTGAAGAGTTTTTTGGCCTGCGTGCAGAGCGCCCTCCCGGCCGGCAGCCTGAGCCGTTGCTTAGCTGCCAGATTACGTGGCTGGTTGTCCGGGCACCGGCTTCACTGGTGGACCGAGCGGCCGCACACTAATCCACTTCCAAAGAGGAAAGAAACAATTATGAGTGAGAAGCAACAGGAGCGTGCTCCATCCAGCCATCCTGCAGTGATCAACCTCTGATTGCAATCACAGAGATGCAAAACGAACAAACAAATGCTCCCAATCTGTTTAACATCTCACCGATAAAACGGACAGAAAGAGGCACGCAGACTGTGGAATAAAGAGTCTGTGCAGCATCACACAGATGCTGCCAATCAGCTGAGAATCAGCTGAGAATCAGCTGAGAATCAGTCCCTTCTTCTTCTTCCATCAGGAAGCAGCACGACTCATCAGCACAGGTTAGGATTCATCAAACTTCCTCAGTTTCACTCAAGTTTTAAATCTACTTTGGACTGTTTGTGGCTCCTTCTACATATCACAGATATATCTAAATATTAATAATAATAATTAATAATACATAATATCTAAATATGTAAATATCACAGATATATTGAAATATCACATATCTGTTCAACATATCTGTGATATTTCAACATATCTGTGATATTTCAACATATCTGTAATATTTCAACATATCTGTGATATTTCAACATATCTGTGATATTTCAACATATCTGTGATATTTCAACATATCTGTAATATTTCAACATATCTGTGATATTTCAACATATCTGTAATATTTCAACATATCTGTAATATTTCAACATATCTGTGATATTTCAACATATCTGTAATATTTCAACATATCTGTAATATTTCAACATATCTGTAATATTTCAACATATCTGTGATATTTCAACATATCTGTAATATTTCAACATATCTGTGATATTTCAACATATCTGTGATATTTCAACATATCTGGGAAGATGTCGGACAGTCACTGAGTTTATTGTTTGTCGCTCAGACCAGAAACAGCTGGTGAGTCACATCCTTTTAGATCTTTCAGACCAGATTCAGAGCAGTTTCTATTCACCTTTTCTCATTCACATCTTCTGAATGCAAATAAAAATGTGATGAGAACCCGCAGCGCAGCAGTTTTTTCACTCCAAATTAGCCGACTGAAACAAGCCTGATGAAAAAAAGTCACAGATCTAATTCAACTGTTTTTCTTTGTGTTTGTTCTTTTTGTTCTCAGCTGCCTCTTCTTTCGTCTTTGTGGATCATTTCCTTCATTTGTTTCACAGAGATCAGAACAACTTTCATCCAGCACTCAGCCGACTCCAGCCTTCTCCTTTGCTGTTGCATCAGCTTTCCTCTCATTCCGCCCTCTGCCACATATGAAGCCCCCCCACACCCACCCTCTCCTTCAGGTAAACGCAGGAGCAGCTTCATGCTGGCGCGTCCCCCTGCCCGGCCCACCTCATTACATCCTCTGCCATCGACATGCTTCGCCCTCAGCCTCGCCACAAACACCCTTTCATTACAGACACACTCCCCGCAGGGCGCCCCCCCACCCCCGCCTTCCTCCCCCAGTCCACGTGGAGAGGGTGCTGATGAGGTGGGGGAAGGAGGGGGGACTGTTGATCATAAAAGTGCCCGAGCCACAGGATTTATGTATTTATTCATCGCCCTGGAAACGGCGTATGAAAGGTCAGGCAATTTTCCAGGTCGCAGCCCGAACCAACAGAGAGGAGGAGAGGGGGGACACTGAGCCTCAGAACCTGGAGGCCACACTGACAGGTGGACACCCACCAGCGCGTCTGCGGCGTGCACGTGTGTGCGTGCACGTGTGTGTGAGCCTGGTGCTCGGGATGATGGCGCATGAGGGAAAATGAGTGTTTGTGCAGATGCTGAGAGCCGGCGTGGTTAATGAGTTTGAAAGGTCAAACGCCTCTCAGGAAGATTAACGGGCTTTCCTGCTTTACGAGCCACAGACCGACACGTTTCCAACATGACGGTCATTACCACCGCCGAGACGGGGGGCCGATCACAAGGACGGGCGCTGCGGGCTAAGCAGCCGTCACAAGTTACACAGGTTACTGATGACACTGCTCAGCTGGAGCATCAAATATCTGAATAAAAACATGGATTTTGTGTCACTTTTCATGACTTTAAAGGCGGTTGTTCACCGCCTCTTCCTCAGATTCTTGGTGCAGATTTCTTTTCCTTTTCTCTGCAGAACAAATTCATTGAGATGAGCTGGATTAACCTTTCTGACACCAGATTTCTGACACCAGAGCACAGAATGAGACGCCTCTGTAAACTGGGTGATCATTAAAATGACCGGAGAAAACAGAGCTGCTCAACAACTGAACGGTTTTCAGTTCCTCCAGATGTGAACTACAACACAACCTTAGATGAATGCAACATGATGTAAGCTCACAGCCGACTTTACTTTCACTTATTTAGTGTTCATCCAGACAGACGGACGGACGGACATAAAAGAGGAGAAAACACCATCTAATAAGCACCAGACTCCCTTCGTTTTCTTTTCCAAACTGCGGTTCATCATTTGTGTAATTTGGGCAGAAAGTTGGACAACTAGAGAAGTTTAGAAATGTAGAAGAAAAGATTTTGAATGTAGCCAAAAGCTTTATAGCATCAGCATGGAAAAATGTGAGTAGACCAAACGGTTGGTGATTAAAGGAAACGTCGCCCGCTTATAAAAGACCTGAAGAAGAAGACCTCAGTAGCAAGGAGAACTGGACTGATGTGCTGAGAAGCATCCAGTAATGTCTCCCACTGGTGTTCATATGCAAACATATCTTAACTTCTTTATTTCCATTCATTCATCTGTTTTATGTCGATGCTTTTTACTATTAATGAGCACAGAGTGAGGTTTGTGGGAACTTTCCATCTGCTGCTGTTCTAATCCGTCACATAATCTCATCAGGACACGTGACCCATCCCAAACGTGAAATTATTTTCAGACGCTCTGATCAACACGGCATCAGGTGTCACAGGTGACGCAGAGCAAAGCCCCCTGGGTAATCTGAGGGACCGCACTTTGCCTGACCTTCGTCCTCCCGGGACGCAGAGCCATCATTCTGGCTCAGAGAAAGTAACAACTTCAAGGTTCTGTGTCTGTGAAAAATTACAAAACAGCAGAATGTATGGAACACCATGAAATATTCATTCAGATTCCTTCTGTTTCTGTAAGAGGAGACAGAAGACGGAGGAGGAAATGCAGGAGGAAGAAGGAGAATGTGGGATTTAATGAAGGGAACAGAACAGAGACGTACTGTAAGGTGCAGTCAGACCAGGCGGAGGAGCACCATCAGACATGAAAAACACATTAAAGGTGGAGCTGCATGGCCGGCCAGAGCCAGCGAGGCGGAGCATCACAGCAGAGCCAAGGGGGGCTCAGGCTGGAGGGGTGGGGGGGTTCCGGCTTCTCACAACCTTCTCTCATGTCTTTAAGTCATGAACAGTGTTGTGCCAGTTTGGACACGAACACATGAAAAGCCACTCAGGCTCACAGCTCTTCACAGGACTCTGAGCCTAAAACAGACTCTATGATCAAAATGAACATGGAACACACACACATTTATATATGTTTCAGAGTCCCACATTTATATATGTTTCAGAGGTCACACATTTATATATGTTTCAGAGGTCCCACATTTAGATATGATTCAGAGGTCCCACATTTATATATGTTTCAGAGTCCCACATTTATATATGTTTCAGAGTCCCACATTTATATATGTTTCAGAGTCCCACATTTATATATGTTTCAGAGGTCCCACATTTATATATGATTCAGAGTCCCACATTTATATATGTTTCAGAGTCCCACATTTATATATGTTTCAGAGTCCCACATTTATATATGTTTCAGAGGTCCCACATTTATATATGTTTCAGAGTCCAACATTTATATATGTTTCAGAGGTCAGGGCCGTGGCCCCCTCACAGGACCCCATGGTAACGCCCCAGGAGAGCGGCAGGGTGTGAGGGCTGGAGCCGGGAGGCCGAGCACTTTCCATCTCTAACGAGCTCCGACTGCGACTCACTCTTCTGTTCATTTAATTTATCCAACATTCATGAAATAAACTAAAGTTGTTGTTACTATGATAACCCTAACAGGTCCATGCCTTTCTGGATTCTTGGCTGGATGGCTATAACTCGTCTTCATCAGCACATCCAGCAGCTCTCTGAAGCTCACCCAAGGGGTTACCATAACCCTAACCAACCCTAACCCTAACCCAAGGGGTTACCATAACCCTAACAGACCCTAACCCTAACCCTAACCCAAGGGGTTACCATAACCCTAACCAACCCTAACCCTAACCCAAGGGGATACCATAACCCTAACCAACCCTAACCCTAACCCAAAGGGTTACCCTAACCCTAACCAACCCTAACCCTAACCCAAGGGGTTACCATAACCCTAACCAACCCTAACCCTAACCCAAGGGGTTACCATAACCCTAACCCTAACCAACCCTAACCCTAGGGGTTACCATAACCCTAACCCTAACCAACCCTAACCCAAGGGGTTACCCTAACCCTAACCAACCCTAACCCTAACCCAAGGGGTTACCATAACCCTAACCAACCCTAACCCTAACCCAAGGGGTTACCCTAACCCTAACCAACCCTAACCCAAGGGGTTACCATAACCCTAACCAACCCTAACCCAAGGGGTTACCCTAACCCTAACCAACCCTAACCCTAACCCAAGGGGTTACCATAACCCTAACCAACCCTAACCCTAACCCAAGGGGTTACCCTAACCCTAACCAATCCTAACCCTAACCCTAACCCAAGGGGTTACCCTAACCCTAACCAACCCTAACCCTAGGGGTTACCATAACCCTAACCCTAACCAACCCTAACCCAAGGGGTTACCATAACCCTAACCCTAACCAACCCTAACCCAAGGGATTACCCTAACCCTAACCAACCCTAACCCTAACCCAAGGGGTTAACATAACCCTAACCAACCCTAACCCTAACCCAAGGGGTTACCCTAACCCTAACCAACCCTAACCCTAACCCAAGGGGTTACCCTAACCCTAACCAACCCTAACCCTAACCCAAGGGGTTACCATAACCCTAACCCTAACCAACCCTAACCCAAGGGGTTACCATAACCCTAACCAACCCTAACCCTAACCCAAGGGGTTACCATAACCCTAACCCTAACCAACCCTAACCCAAGGGGTTACCATAACCCCAACCCTAACCCCTGGTTAACAGCTGAGGTCTGGAGGATGCTTCCTTCCAAGTCATCTCCCCCTCAGGGTGTTTGTCTCTGTATTCAGAAAACACAGATTGGAACAGTCCTAAACAGTGGGCAGACACCACAAAGACCGTCCCACCATCAGCTGCACCCCCCACCATCAGCTGCACCCCCCACCATCAGCTGCACCCCCCACCATCAGCTGCACCCCCCACCATCAGCTGCACCCCCCACCATCAGCTGCATCCCCCCCACCATCAGCTGCACCCCCCACCATCAGCTGCACCCCCCACCATCAGCTGCACCCCCCACCATCAGCTGCATCCCCCCCACCATCAGCTGCACCCCCCACCATCAGCTGCACCCCCCACCATCAGCTGCACCCCCCACCATCAGCTGCATCCCCCACCATCAGCTGCACCCCCCACCATCAGCTGCACCCCCCACCATCAGCTGCACCCCCCACCATCAGCTGCACCCCCCACCATCAGCTGCACCCCCCACCATCAGCTGCACCCCCCACCATCAGCTGCATCCCCCCCACCATCAGCTGCACCCCCCACCATCAGCTGCACCCCCCACCATCAGCTGCACCCCCCCACCATCAGCTGCACCCCCCACCATCAGCTGCACCCCCCAACCATCAGCTGCACCCCCCACCATCAGCTGCACCCCCCACAGGGGGAGGACTAAGATCCTTCCTTCTCTTTCAGATTTCATATTCCTCCAGTTTCAGATTCTCTTTGGATCTCTGGGAAATCCAGCTCAGAATCTTTCATCTTTCCTCACCAATGAGCAGCTTACATATCTTTGAGAAAATACTGAGTTCACATTGAGTTCAGCTCTGAGACACATTCCAGGACATTCCAGGACATTCCAGGACATTCCAGGACCTCCCTACAGTGTGATGGGACCTGATTTAAAGGAAGCAGCAACAATAAGGAGTCCATCAGAGCTCATTCTGGGGCCTAAATGTGGAACAGCTCCGGATGTGGTGAGAGCAGGAGGTGAGGGACGTTATCAGACTGTCCCGTTGGCCCGCCTGCAGATGGACTGAACAAACCTTAAACTGTAAAAACTCTCCTGATGAATCTGTTCTCGTAGCAAAGCCTGAACGAGTGGGCGATTCTGGTTAGAAAATGGAAATGAAACCAAATGTTTGGAGGTTGAGGGTGTCGAGGCAACATGCCCGCCCACATGAAGCTGCACATTAACGCCACTACTCCTTCCTCTCAATGCAAAACAACACATCCAATTCTGTGGGGAGCACAATTAAAGCTCCACACTAACACAGCGGGGACATTCATCAGCCTCAGACATCTCAGGACGGATCTGAGCTGCAGATATTCCCCTGATCCATCAGAATCCCAACGAGAGCCGCAAAGTGAGGCAGGGAAACCTTTGGACCGGCAGATCTGACAGTGCTGGTGCTGGGAGAGTTTTAACTGAAACCTTCTGCATGTGACCTTTGAAAACAGGCCTCTGAGACGTTTGCATGAGACCGTGTCATGGAAGCTTCGTTCCTCCCTGTGGCCTCAGGAAGCTGCACACTCTGCACCCTGAACCACACGCAGCATCACATCACCTGCTGCTCACTGATCTGGACACGCACACCTCAACCTCTCAACACAAAATGGCCACATCCTGCCTGAAATAACAGGAAAACAGACCTTTCCTGTGAATATCTTCATTTTTCAGGAGTAATCAGCTCAGTCAGATAGAGGCTGTGTTCGAAACCACCTACTACATACTACATACTGCATACTGCATACTGCATACTACATACTGCATACTACATACTACATACTACATGCTGCATACAACATGCTGCATACAGCATGCTGCATACTGCATACTACATACTGCATACTACATGCTGCATACTACATACTGCATACTACATACTGCATACTGCATACTGCATGCTACATACTGCATACTGCATACTGCACGCTGCATGCTGCATACTACATACTGCATACTGCATACTACACGCTGCATGCTACATACTGCATACTGCATACTACATACTGCATGCTACATACTACATACTGCATACTGCATACTGCACACTGCACACTGCATGCTGCATACTGCACACTGCACACTGCATACTGCATGCTACATACTGCATACTGCATACTGCATACAGCATACTGCATACTGCATACTGCATACTACATACAGCATACAGCATACAGCATACTGCATACTGCATACTGCATACAGCATACTGCATACTGTATACTGCATACAGCATACTACATACAGCATACAGCATACAGCATACTGCATACTGCATACTGCATACAGCATACTGCATACTGTATACTGCATACTGCATACAGCATACAGCATACTGCATACTGCATACTGCATACTGCATACTACATACTGCATACTACATACTGCATACAGCATACTACATACTGCATACTGCATACTGCATGCTGCATACTGCATACTGCATACTGCATACTGCATGCTGCATACTGCATGCTGCATACTACATACTGCATACTGCATACTGCATGCTACATACTACATACTGCATACTGCATACTACATACTGCATACTGCATACAGCATACTGCATACTGCATACTGCATGCTACATACTACATACTGCATACTGCATACTACATACTGCATACTGCATACAGCATACTACATACAGCATACAACATACTGCATACTGCATACTGCAGACTGCATACTACATACTGCATACTGCATACTACATACTACATACAGCATACTGCATACTGCATACTGCATACTGCATACAGCATACTGCATACTGCATACAGCATACTGCATACTGCATACTGCATACAGCATACTGCATACTGCATACTGCATACTGCATACTACATACTGCCATTACCATACAATTGGTGCTTTTGTTTTGAAAACAGGAAGTGAACCTACCCTCGTTGTAGCTAGCTTGAAACTGCCGTTTTGACAGGAAATGACGATCGGCCACGTTACGTTGCATCTTGGGTAGTTTGAGTATGAGTAGTAACCTCATGATGCATACCCAACATTTAGGAGAATCTAGTATGCATCCGGGAACTTAAAAAAAGTTAAAGTTAGTAGGAGTAGTGGGACACAGCCAGAGATTTCCAACATGTGGTGCACAGATGCATCAGGGTCTGAGACATTTTCAGCACATAAACAACTTGTTGTTTGTTCAGTTTAACCCAATTTCACATCATTCAGCTGCATATTCTTTCCTGATGCTGTTTCTGCTTCTCCCTTCCTCTTCATGGTCACACTGGTGCAGAAAGTAGCAGCAGCTTTCACTGAGTCACTGCTGTCTTTTACCTTTGCTTTGGTAATCTGTCACTCCAGGACTAAAGTTCCCTGAACCAAATCATTGAATGGGCCGGGCGGCTAATTGGGAAGCCTCAACACACCGTGTTTTCTCTTTATGATGCACAGCTACAACATAGAGCTAGCTGTTTTCTCAGATGGCTCACATGGTTCGCTCTGGCCGTCGTTTTGTGGTCCCTCAGGGAGGGACAAAGCGGCACAGAAAGAGCTTTGGACCAACAGCAACTGTAATGCTGAACAGTAAGCACCTTTAATGATTGTACATGTTAGCATGTGGGTACTGTCTGTGCTGGGATCGCTGAATTCCTGCACCACGAGTTTGCCAGAACGACGGTTCGAATAAAGAAACCTTGGACCTTGAGAAGGAGAGAACAAACCAGCTGGATTTACTCCCTTTTTAAAGCTCAAAGTTGTACCTGATCAGTCATCCATCAGTATTCTGTGAGCTTTTACCTTAAAAAATCAACACCAGACTCAGAGAGTCTTCACCAGTCCGGCTCCAGCCAGGTGGTTCACTGCAGGAGCCAAAAATAGACCAAGTAAAACTGTTTTGGTTCTGATTTCATGTCCATATAAATAAGTGAAGCAACACAAAACAATGCATTTCATTCCAATAAGACTGGACTGGATTATCTATACCACTCCAGGCTATTAGTGAAATTATAACAATCAATAATTTAGTTTCACAGATGAAAGAGAACAAAAGTAAGCAGCAGGAAACAGGATTAAAATGGAACAGAACCAATGTGCATATTGCAGCTATAATGTTATAAAAACTGCTCAGAAGATGAAATAAAACTCATAAACTGGCTGGAAACGTGAGGTTTTTTAGGAGATCAAGTTTTATACTCCTGATCAGAAATAATCGATCAGGTTGATTTCATCACACTGAAGTTGGAAGTTATGAGATGTTTCTGTTTGTTCTGTCCAACTAAATATCATCAACCTCATCTTTCATTTCATTTTCAGTGATGAGAATTGAATTTTTCTGGTGTAAAATAACTAAAAAGATTTATACTGATCATTATAAACGCTTCAAATCAATCAGCAGAACTCAAACCCATCATCCCGAGTCTTAAACCGGATTTATTTTCTCTCCCGTCGCTGATTTGAGCACAGATTTAATGTGTCGCTGCTGCACTGATTCCATTAACTCCTACATGATGAAACATGTCAGCCTGTTGGAATAACATGCAAAAGACATTTCAGTCAATGGGTTAGATGCAACAAGCAGCCGGAAATATCAAACACCGGAGAAAGAACGTGCCGGGGCATCATCTAAAGGAGGTGCGTTTCTGCCTCTAAAGGAGGTGCGTTTCTGCCTCTAAAGGAGGTGCGTTTCTGCCTCTAAAGGAGGTGCGTTTCTGCATGTCTTCATCTCTAAAGGAGGTGCGTTTCTGCCTCTAAAGGAGGTGCGTTTCTGCCTCTAAAGGAGGTGTGTTTATGCATGTCTTCAGCTCTAAAGGAGGTGCGTTTCTGCCTCTAAAGGAGGTGCGTTTCTGCCTCTAAAGGAGGTGTGTTTCTGCATGTCTTCAGCTCTAAAGGAGGTGCGTTTCTGCCTCTAAAGGAGGTGCGTTTCTGCATGTCTTCAGCTCTAAAGGAGGTGCGTTTCTGCCTCTAAAGGAGGTGCGTTTCTGCCTCTAAAGGAGGTGTGTTTCTGCATGTCTTCAGCTCTAAAGGAGGTGCGTTTCTGCCTCTAAAGGAGGTGCGTTTCTGCCTCTAAAGGAGGTGTGTTTCTACATGTCTTCACCTCTAAAGGAGGTGTGTTTCTGCATGTCTTCAGCTCTAAAGGAGGTGTGTTTCTGCATGTCTTCACCTCTAAAGGAGGTGTGTTTCTGCATGTCTTCAGCTCTAAAGGAGGTGCGTTTCTGCATGTCTTCACCTCTAAAGGAGGTGCGTTTCTGCATGTCTTCACCTCTAAAGGAGGTGTGTTTCTGCATGTCTTCAGCTCTAAAGGAGGTGTGTTTCTGCATGTCTTCAGCTCTAAAGGAGGTGCGTTTCTGCATGTCTTCATCTCTAAAGGAGGTGCGTTTCTGCATGTCTTCATCTCTAAAGGAGGTGCGTTTCTGCATGTCTTCATCTCTAAAGGAGGTGCGTTTCTGCATGTCTTCATCTCTAAAGGAGGTGCGTTTCTGCATGTCTTCATCTCTAAAGGAGGTGCGTTTCTGCATGTCTTCATCTCTATAGGAGGTGTGTTTCTGCATGTCTTCATCTCTATAGGAGGTGCGTTTCTGCATGTCTTCATCTCTAAAGGAGGTGTGTTTCTGCATGTCTTCATCTCTAAAGGAGGTGTGTTTCTGCATGTCTTCATCTCTATAGGAGGTGCGTTTCTGCATGTCTTCAGCTCTAAAGGAGGTGTGTTTCTGCATGTCTTCATCTCTATAGGAGGTGTGTTTCTGCATGTCTTCATCTCTATAGGAGGTGCGTTTCTGCATGTCTTCAGCTCTAAAGGAGGTGTGTTTCTGCATGTCTTCATCTCTAAAGGAGGTGCGTTTCTGCATGTCTTCATCTCTAAAGGAGGTGCGTTTCTGCATGTCTTCACCTCTAAAGGAGGTGTGTTTCTGCATGTCTTCATCTCTAAAGGAGGTGTGTTTCTGCATGTCTTCATCTCTATAGGAGGTGTGTTTCTGCATGTCTTCATCTCTATAGGAGGTGCGTTTCTGCATGTCTTCAGCTCTAAAGGAGGTGTGTTTCTGCATGTCTTCATCTCTAAAGGAGGTGCGTTTCTGCATGTCTTCATCTCTAAAGGAGGTGCGTTTCTGCATGTCTTCACCTCTAAAGGAGGTGCGTTTCTGCATGTCTTCATCTCTAAAGGAGGTGTGTTTCTGCATGTCTTCATCTCTAAAGGAGGTGTGTTTCTGCATGTCTTCACCTCTAAAGGAGGTGCGTTTCTGCATGTCTTCATCTCTAAAGGAGGTGTGTTTCTGCATGTCTTCATCTCTAAAGGAGGTGCGTTTCTGCATGTCTTCATCTCTATAGGAGGTGTGTTTCTGCATGTCTTCATCTCTAAAGGAGGTGTGTTTCTGCATGTCTTCATCTCTATAGGAGGTGCGTTTCTGCATGTCTTCACCTCTAAAGGAGGTGCGTTTCTGCATGTCTTCAGCTCTAAAGGAGGTGCGTTTCTGCATGTCTTCATCTCTATAGGAGGTGTGTTTCTGCATGTCTTCATCTCTATAGGAGGTGCGTTTCTGCATGTCTTCATCTCTAAAGGAGGTGTGTTTCTGCATGTCTTCACCTCTAAAGGAGGTGCGTTTCTGCAAGTCTTCATCTCTAAAGGAGGTGCGTTTCTGAATGTCTTCATCTCTATAGGAGGTGCGTTTCTGCGTGTCTTCATCTCTAAAGGAGGTGTGTTTCTGCATGTCTTCATCTCTAAAGGAGGTGCGTTTCTGCATGTCTTCATCTCTAAAGGAGGTGCGTTTCTGAATGTCTTCATCTCTAAAGGAGGTGCGTTTCTGCATGTCTTCATCTCTATAGGAGGTGTGTTTCTGCATGTCTTCACCTCTAAAGGAGGTGCGTTTCTGCATGTCTTCATCTCTAAAGGAGGTGTGTTTCTGCATGTCTTCACCTCTAAAGGAGGTGCGTTTCTGCATGTCTTCATCTCTAAAGGAGGTGCGTTTCTGCCTCTAAAGGAGGTGCGTTTCTGCATGTCTTCATCTCTAAAGGAGGTGCGTTTCTGCCTCTAAAGGAGGTGCGTTTCTGCCTCTAAAGGAGGTGTGTTTCTGCATGTCTTCAGCTCTAAAGGAGGTGCGTTTCTGCCTCTAAAGGAGGTGCGTTTCTGCCTCTAAAGGAGGTGTGTTTCTGCATGTCTTCAGCTCTAAAGGAGGTGCGTTTCTGCCTCTAAAGGAGGTGCGTTTCTGCATGTCTTCAGCTCTAAAGGAGGTGCGTTTCTGCCTCTAAAGGAGGTGTGTTTCTACATGTCTTCACCTCTAAAGGAGGTGTGTTTCTGCATGTCTTCAGCTCTAAAGGAGGTGTGTTTCTGCATGTCTTCACCTCTAAAGGAGGTGTGTTTCTGCATGTCTTCAGCTCTAAAGGAGGTGCGTTTCTGCATGTCTTCACCTCTAAAGGAGGTGCGTTTCTGCATGTCTTCACCTCTAAAGGAGGTGTGTTTCTGCATGTCTTCAGCTCTAAAGGAGGTGTGTTTCTGCATGTCTTCAGCTCTAAAGGAGGTGCGTTTCTGCATGTCTTCATCTCTAAAGGAGGTGCGTTTCTGCATGTCTTCATCTCTAAAGGAGGTGCGTTTCTGCATGTCTTCATCTCTAAAGGAGGTGCGTTTCTGCATGTCTTCATCTCTAAAGGAGGTGCGTTTCTGCATGTCTTCATCTCTAAAGGAGGTGTGTTTCTGCATGTCTTCATCTCTATAGGAGGTGCGTTTCTGCATGTCTTCAGCTCTAAAGGAGGTGCGTTTCTGCATGTCTTCATCTCTAAAGGAGGTGCGTTTCTGCATGTCTTCATCTCTAAAGGAGGTGCGTTTCTGCATGTCTTCACCTCTAAAGGAGGTGCGTTTCTGCATGTCTTCATCTCTAAAGGAGGTGTGTTTCTGCATGTCTTCATCTCTAAAGGAGGTGCGTTTCTGCATGTCTTCATCTCTATAGGAGGTGTGTTTCTGCATGTCTTCATCTCTAAAGGAGGTGTGTTTCTGCATGTCTTCATCTCTATAGGAGGTGCGTTTCTGCATGTCTTCCCCTCTAAAGGAGGTGCGTTTCTGCATGTCTTCAGCTCTAAAGGAGGTGCGTTTCTGCATGTCTTCATCTCTATAGGAGGTGTGTTTCTGCATGTCTTCATCTCTATAGGAGGTGTGTTTCTGCATGTCTTCATCTCTAAAGGAGGTGTGTTTCTGCATGTCTTCACCTCTAAAGGAGGTGCGTTTCTGCAAGTCTTCATCTCTAAAGGAGGTGCGTTTCTGAATGTCTTCATCTCTATAGGAGGTGCGTTTCTGCATGTCTTCAGCTCTAAAGGAGGTGTGTTTCTGCATGTCTTCATCTCTAAAGGAGGTGCGTTTCTGCATGTCTTCATCTCTAAAGGAGGTGCGTTTCTGCATGTCTTCACCTCTAAAGGAGGTGCGTTTCTGCATGTCTTCATCTCTAAAGGAGGTGTGTTTCTGCATGTCTTCATCTCTAAAGGAGGTGCGTTTCTGCATGTCTTCATCTCTATAGGAGGTGTGTTTCTGCATGTCTTCACCTCTAAAGGAGGTGCGTTTCTGCATGTCTTCATCTCTAAAGGAGGTGTGTTTCTGCATGTCTTCACCTCTAAAGGAGGTGCATTTCTGCATGTCTTCATCTCTAAAGGAGGTGTGTTTCTGCATGTCTTCATCTCTATAGGAGGTGTGTTTCTGCATGTCTTCCCCTCTAAAGGAGGTGCGTTTCTGCATGTCTTCATCTCTAAAGGAGGTGCGTTTCTGCATGTCTTCATCTCTATAGGAGGTGTGTTTCTGCATGTCTTCATCTCTATAGGAGGTGCGTTTCTGCATGTCTTCATCTCTAAAGGAGGTGTGTTTCTGCATGTCTTCATCTCTAAAGGAGGTGCGTTTCTGCATGCCTTCATCTCTAAAGGAGGTGCTTTTCTGCATGTCTTCAACTCTAAAGGAGGTGCGTTTCTGCATGTCTTCAGCTCTAAAGGAGGTGCGTTTCTGCATGTCTTCACCTCTAAAGGAGGTGCGTTTCTGCATGTCTTCATCTCTAAAGGAGGTGTGTTTCTGCATGTCTTCATCTCTAAAGGAGGTGCGTTTCTGCATGTCTTCAACTCTAAAGGAGGTGCGTTTCTGCATGTCTTCAGCTCTAAAGGAGGTGCGTTTCTGCATGTCTTCACCTCTAAAGGAGGTGCGTTTCTGCATGTCTTCACCTCTAAAGGAGGTGCGTTTCTGCATGTCTTCAGCTCTATAGGAGGTGCGTTTCTGCATGTCTTCACCTCTAAAGGAGGTGCGTTTCTGCATGTCTTCATCTCTATAGGAGGTGCGTTTCTGCATGTCTTCAGCTCTATAGGAGGTGTGTTTCTGCATGTCTTCATCTCTAAAGGAGGTGCGTTTCTGCATGTCTTCATCTCTAAAGGAGGTGCGTTTCTGCATGTCTTCAGCTCTAAAGGAGGTGCGTTTCTGCATGTCTTCACCTCTAAAGGAGGTGTGTTTCAGCATGTCTTCATCTCTAAAGGAGGTGTGTTTCAGCATGTCTTCATCTCTAAAGGAGGTGCGTTTCTGCATGTCTTCATCTCTAAAGGAGGTGTGTTTCTGCATGTCTTCATCTCTAAAGGAGGTGCGTTTCTGCATGTCTTCATCTCTATAGGAGGTGCGTTTCTGCATGTCTTCATCTCTAAAGGAGGTGTGTTTCTGCATGTCTTCATCTCTATAGGAGGTGTGTTTCTGCATGTCTTCCCCTCTAAAGGAGGTGCGTTTCTGCATGTCTTCAGCTCTAAAGGAGGTGCGTTTCTGCATGTCTTCATCTCTATAGGAGGTGTGTTTCTGCATGTCTTCATCTCTATAGGAGGTGCGTTTCTGCATGTCTTCATCTCTAAAGGAGGTGTGTTTCTGCATGTCTTCACCTCTAAAGGAGGTGCGTTTCTGCAAGTCTTCATCTCTAAAGGAGGTGCGTTTCTGAATGTCTTCATCTCTATAGGAGGTGCGTTTCTGCATGTCTTCAGCTCTAAAGGAGGTGTGTTTCTGCATGTCTTCATCTCTAAAGGAGGTGCGTTTCTGCATGTCTTCATCTCTAAAGGAGGTGCGTTTCTGCATGTCTTCATCTCTAAAGGAGGTGCGTTTCTGCATGTCTTCATCTCTAAAGGAGGTGTGTTTCTGCATGTCTTCACCTCTAAAGGAGGTGCGTTTCTGCATGTCTTCATCTCTATAGGAGGTGTGTTTCTGCATGTCTTCATCTCTATAGGAGGTGTGTTTCTGCATGTCTTCATCTCTAAAGGAGGTGCGTTTCTGCCTCTAAAGGAGGTGTGTTTCTGCATGTCTTCAGCTCTAAAGGAGGTGTGTTTCTGCATGTCTTCACCTCTAAAGGAGGTGTGTTTCTGCATGTCTTCACCTCTAAAGGAGGTGCGTTTCTGCATGTCTTCATCTCTAAAGGAGGTGCGTTTCTGCATGTCTTCATCTCTAAAGGAGGTGCGTTTCTGCATGTCTTCACCTCTAAAGGAGGTGCGTTTCTGCATGTGTTCATCTCTAAAGGAGGTGCGTTTCTGCATGTCTTCACCTCTAAAGGAGGTGCGTTTCTGCATGTCTTCATCTCTAAAGGAGGTGCGTTTCTGCATGTCTTCATCTCTAAAGGAGGTGCGTTTCTGCATGTCTTCAGCTCTAAAGGAGGTGTGTTTCTACATGTCTTCAACTCTAAAGGAGGTGTGTTTCTGCATGTCTTCATCTCTAAAGGAGGTGCGTTTCTGCATGTCTTCATCTCTAAAGGAGGTGTGTTTCTGCATGTCTTCATCTCTAAAGGAGGTGTGTTTCTGCATGTCTTCATCTCTAAAGGAGGTGCGTTTCTGCATGTCTTCATCTCTAAAGGAGGTGCGTTTCTGCATGTCTTCATCTCTATAGGAGGTGTGTTTCTGCATGTCTTCATCTCTAAAGGAGGTGTGTTTCTACATGTCTTCAACTCTAAAGGAGGTGTGTTTCTGCATGTCTTCATCTCTATAGGAGGTGTGTTTCTGCATGTCTTCATCTCTAAAGGAGGTGCGTTTCTGCATGTCTTCATCTCTATAGGAGGTGTGTTTCTGCATGTCTTCATCTCTAAAGGAGGTGTGTTTCTGCATGTCTTCATCTCTATAGGAGGTGTGTTTCTGCATGTCTTCATCTCTATAGGAGGTGTGTTTCTGCATGTCTTCATCTCTATAGGAGGTGTGTTTCTGCATGTCTTCATCTCTAAAGGAGGTGTGTTTCTACATGTCTTCAACTCTAAAGGAGGTGTGTTTCTGCATGTCTTCACCTCTAAAGGAGGTGCGTTTCTGCATGTCTTCAGCTCTAAAGGAGGTGCGTTTCTGCATGTCTTCACCTCTAAAGGAGGTGCGTTTCTGCATGTCTTCAGCTCTAAAGGAGGTGCGTTTCTGCATGTCTTCCCCTCTAAAGGAGGTGTGTTTCTGCATGTCTTCAGCTCTAAAGGAGGTGTGTTTCTGCATGTCTTCACCTCAAAAGGAGGTGCGTTTCTGCATGTCTTCAGCTCTAAAGGAGGTGCGTTTCTGCATGTCTTCATCTCTAAAGGAGGTGTGTTTCTGCATGTCTTCAGCTCTAAAGGAGGTGCGTTTCTGCATGTCTTCATGTCTAAAGGAGGTGTGTTTCTGCATGTATTCACCTCTAAAGGAGGTGCGTTTCTGCATGTCTTCAGCTCTAAAGGAGGTGTGTTTCTGCATGTCTTCACCTCTAAAGGAGGTGCGTTGCTGCCTCTAAAGGAGGTGTGTTTCTGCATGTCTTCATCTCTAAAGGAGGTGCGTTTCTGCCTGTCTTCATCTCTAAAGGAGGTGCGTTTCTGCATGTCTTCCCCTCTAAAGGAGGTGTGTTTCTGCATGTCTTCACCTCTAAAGGAGGTGCGTTTCTGCATGTCTTCAGCTCTAAAGGAGGTGTGTTTCTGCATGTCTTCATCTCTAAAGGAGGTGTGTTTCTGCATGTCTTCAGCTCTAAAGGAGGTGCGTTTCTGCATGTCTTCATCTCTAAAGGAGGTGTGTTTCTGCATGTCTTCATCTCTAAAGGAGGTGTGTTTCTGCATGTCTTCAGCTCTAAAGGAGGTGTGTTTCTGCATGTCTTCATCTCTAAAGGAGGTGTGTTTCTGCATGTCTTCACCTCTAAAGGAGGTGCGTTTCTGCATGTCTTCAGCTCTAAAGGAGGTGCGTTTCTGCCTCTAAAGGAGGTGTGTTTCTGCATGTCTTCATCTCTAAAGGAGGTGTGTTTCTGCATGTCTTCATCTCTAAAGGAGGTGCGTTTCTGCATGTCTTCCCCTCTAAAGGAGGTGCGTTTCTGCATGTCTTCATCTCTAAAGGAGGTGCGTTTCTGCATGTCTTCATCTCTAAAGGAGGTGCGTTTCTGCATGTCTTCATCTCTAAAGGAGGTGCGTTTTTGCATGTCGTCATCTCTAAAGGAGGTGCGTTTCTGCATGTCTTCATCTCTAAAGGAGGTGCGTTTCTGCATGTCGTCATCTCTAAAGGAGGTGCGTTTCTGCATGTCTTCATCTCTAAAGGAGGTGCGTTTCTGCATGTCTTCACCTCTAAAGGAGGTGCGTTTCTGCATGTCTTCATCTCTAAAGGAGGTGCGTTTCTGCATGTCTTCATCTCTAAAGGAGGTGCGTTTCTGCATGTCTTCATCTCTAAAGGAGGTGTGTTTCTGCATGTCTTCACCTCTAAAGGAGGTGCGTTTCTGCATGTCTTCACCTCTAAAGGAGGTGCGTTTCTGCATGTCTTCATCTCTAAAGGAGGTGTGTTTCTGCATGTCTTCATCTCTAAAGGAGGTGTGTTTCTGCATGTCTTCAGCTCTAAAGGAGGTGTGTTTCTGCATGTCTTCATCTCTAAAGGAGGTGTGTTTCTGCCTCTAAAGGAGGTGCGTTTCTGCATGTCTTCAGCTCTAAAGGAGGTGTGTTTCTGCCTCTAAAGGAGGTGCGTTTCTGCATGTCTTCAGCTCTAAAGGAGGTGCGTTTCTACATGTCTTCCCCTCTAAAGGAGGTGTGTTTTTGTATGTCTTCAGCTCCAAAGGAGGTGCGTTTCTGCATGTCTTCATCTCTAAAGGAGGTGCGTTTCTGCATGTCTTCATCTCTAAAGGAGGTGTGTTTCTGCATGTCTTCATCTCTAAAGGAGGTGCGTTTCTGCATGTCTTCATCTCTAAAGGAGGTGCGTTTCTGCATGTCTTCACCTCTAAAGGAGGTGCGTTTCTGCATGTCTTCATCTCTAAAGGAGGTGTGTTTCTGCATGTCTTCATCTCTAAAGGACATGTGTTTCTGCATGTCTTCAGCTCTAAAGGAGGTGTGTTTCTGCATGTCTTCATCTCTAAAGGATGTGTGTTTCTGCATGTCTTCATCTCTAAAGGAGGTGTGTTTCTGCATGTCTTCAGCTCTAAAGGAGGTGTGTTTCTGCATGTCTTCACCTCTAAAGGAGGTGTGTTTCTGCCTCTAAAGGAGGTGCGTTTCTGCATGCCTTCCCCTCTAAAGGAGGTGTGTTTCTGCATGTCTTCAGCTCTAAAGGAGGTGCGTTTCTGCATGTCTTCAGCTCTAAAGGAGGTGTGTTTCTGCATGTCTTCAGCTCTAAAGGAGGTGCGTTTCTGCATGTCTTCATCTCTAAAGGAGGTGTGTTTCTGCATGTCTTCATCTCTAAAGGAGGTGCGTTTCTGCATTTCTTCAGCTCTATAGGAGGTGTGTTTCTGCATGTCTTCATCTCTAAAGGAGGTGCGTTTCTGCATTTCTTCAGCTCTATAGGAGGTGTGTTTCTGCATGTCTTCAGCTCTAAAGGAGGTGCGTTTCTGCATATCTTCAGCTCTAAAGGAGGTGCGTTTCTGCATGTCTTCAGCTCTAAAGGAGGTGTGTTTCTGCATGTCTTCAGCTCTAAAGGAGGTGCGTTTCTGCATGTCTTCATCTCTATAGGAGGTGTGTTTCTGCATGTCTTCAGCTCTAAAGGAGGTGCGTTTCTGCATGTCTTCAGCTCTAAAGGAGGTGCGTTTCTGCATGTCTTCAGCTCTAAAGGAGGTGCGTTTCTGCATGTCTTCAGCTCTAAAGGAGGTGCGTTTCTGCATGTCTTCATCTCTAAAGGAGGTGCGTTTCTGCATGTCTTCAGCTCTAAAGGAGGTGCGTTTCTGCATGTCTTCACCTCTAAAGGAGGTGCGTTTCTGCCTCTAAAGGAGGTGCGTTTCTGCCTCTAAAGGAGGTGCGTTTCTGCATGTCTTCACCTCTAAAGGAGGTGTGTTTCTGCATGTCTTCAGCTCTAAAGGAGGTGCGTTTCTGCATGTCTTCCCCTCTAAAGGAGGTGCGTTTCTGCATGTCTTCCCCTCTAAAGGAGGTGCGTTTCTGCATGTCTTCCCCTCTAAAGGAGGTGCGTTTCTGCATGTCTTCATCTCTAAAGGAGGTGCGTTTCTGCATGTCTTCATCTCTAAAGGAGGTGCTTTTCTGCATGTCTTCCCCTCTGAAGGAGGTGCGTTTCTGCATGTCTTCAGCTCTAAAGGAGGTGTGTTTCTGCATGTCTTCATCTCTAAAGGAGGTGTGTTTCTGCCTCTAAAGGAGGTGTGTTTCTGCATGTCTTCATCTCTAAAGGAGGTGTGTTTCTGCCTCTAAAGGAGGTGCGTTTCTGCATGTCTTCAGCTCTAAAGGAGGTGTGTTTCTGCATGTCTTCCCCTCTAAAGGAGGTGTGTTTCTGCATGTCTTCAGCTCTAAAGGAGGTGCGTTTCTGCATGTCTTCACCTCTAAAGGAGGTGCGTTTCTGCATGTCTTCATCTCTAAAGGAGGTGCGTTTCTGCATGTCTTCATCTCTAAAGGAGGTGCGTTTCTGCATGTCTTCATCTCTAAAGGAGGTGCGTTTCTGCATGTCTTCATCTCTAAAGGAGGTGCGTTTCTGCATGTCTTCACCTCTAAAGGAGGTGCGTTTCTGCATGTCTTCATCTCTAAAGGAGGTGCGTTTCTGCATGTCTTCATCTCTAAAGGAGGTGCGTTTCTGCATGTCTTCACCTCTAAAGGAGGTGCGTTTCTGCCTCTAAAGGAGGTGCGTTTCTGCATGTCTTCACCTCTAAAGGAGGTGCGTTTCTGCCTCTAAAGGAGGTGTGTTTCTTTATTCCTTCCTCTCTAAGGCTCCTCTCTGCAGAGGCACACACACCTGCTGAACACACACACCTGCTGAACACACACATTCCCTCCACATGTGAACACACACCCCTCCTCTGATGGCTCATTCCTGCCGATCCAGCAGAACGGCGCCGCTGCTGCAGGACTGTCCTCTGCCGAACAAAAGAAGTCATGTGACCGGCCTGGGATGCACGCTCAGCCTAACGCACACTTCATCAGAGCGGGCGCTGAGCACATGGAAGTGTACTTTACTCCCACTTTTCTGTCCTCCTGCTGCCTGTGATGCATCCCTCTTCAGCTGCCCCTCCTCACCCCTCTCCCTCCTCTCGTCTCCCCTGGAAATGACAGCGTCCCCGAGGCCTTGACGAGAGATTGCCGTGGCGCTCCGCCTGCCATCTTCACAAATCACTGCGACCTCTCGTGCTCACAGAGGTCATGTGATCCGGCGTGCGCAGGTGAACACCAGCCGAAGGTGGACCGGCGCCTCGGTCCAAAGAGGATCAGTCCCACGTGATGCCCGGGGGGGCCGGGGGGTCCGGCACGCCGCTCCTCCATCAGAACACGTCCCACAGCTAATTAGAATATTTACAATTAGCTTGTTTTCAGCTCGGTGATGAACACGTCTCATTTACAGAGCGAGCGGCTGGTCCTCAAAGACCAGAAACTGAGAGGTCTAAGGGGGACGCATTTAAAACAGAGGGTCCAATCAGAGCCCACGGCCTCAGGCACAGGGTAGATCAGTTCAGTTCAGCTCAGTTCAGATCAGTTCAGATCAGTTCGGTTCGGTTCGGTTCAGTTCAGTTCAGTTCAGTTCAGTTCAGCTCAGTTCAGATCAGTTCAGATCGGTTCAGTTCAGTTCAGTTCAGTTCAGTTCAGTTCAGTTTAGTTTAGTTTAGTTTAGTTTAGTTTAGTTTAGTTTAGTTTAGTTTAGTTTAGTTTAGTTTAGTTTAGTTTAGTTCAGTTCAGATCAGATCAGTTCAGTTCAGTTCAGTTCAGTTCAGTTCAGTTTAGTTTAGTTTAGTTTAGTTTAGTTTAGTTCAGTTCAGTTCAGTTCAGTTCAGTTTAGTTTAGTTTAGTTTAGTTTAGTTCAGTTCAGTTTAGTTTAGTTTAGTTTAGTTTAGTTTAGTTTAGTTTAGTTTAGTTCAGTTCAGATCAGTTCAGTTCAGTTCAGTTCAGCTGACTTTATTAGCACCTGTAGGTAGATTTGTTCTGCAGACAATAGGAGAAGGCATCTCACACACCTTATTAACAGACATTAATCTGACAGAGGACAGTGCACTGAAAAAAGTGACTTTTAGGTGAAGTAAACTCTATTAGAGTAACTCATAATCTCTAACTTGTATTTTTAAGAACTCGAGCTTCTTAAGTAAAATGAAACATTTTATGAACGTAATACATGAATTATGGGGGAAGAGTAAGTTTTACTTAGGTTTCCTCATACAATTTAAATGTTTAATAGTTGTATGTACATAAACCTAGAAATACTACATAAACTTTACTCTGAAAGTGTATCGTTAAAATCTACTAAGTTACTTCATAACAGCAAATACTACAGAAATATAAAATTTACTTAAAATAAAGTAAAATGATGTTCCTGCCTATGAAAAACAAGTAGACTTTACTTCATTTGTTTAAATAGATATAACTTAAAACTGTAATTAAGTAAATGTTACTTAATATCTTCTAAACTGTTTTATGGTCAGTAAAATTTACTTGATATTGCAGCATTAAATATTACTTAAATCATCTGAGTGCAAATACTTACAAAGGGTTTTATAAGTAAATCTTATGAGTTGTTTTTTTCAGTGGACAAAGACAGATATGGCAGGTATTCACATTGCTCACTGAACAGGATAAAAGTAGATGTTGCCCACAAGGCCAGGAACAATAAATAAAGGTTTAAACCGGGCTCAGGGTTTCTATAAACAGAATTAAGTAATAAATAAATTGTAAAATAGATCTCCGCAGACAGCAGCAGGGACAAAGCTGCTCCTACAGCCTGTGGTCCTGGTTCTCGGGACTACAAGGGTTACCCTACCTCATCAGAGACCCCGGCCCACCCTTCTGGGCTTCCGTAGGAGCTCAGTGACGCTCAGCTCCACAGAAGTGATGCACATGTTGCATCTCTGACTCTTTAACAGGCTGCGACACACTTCTGATAAAGTGCTGAGACACATTCCACCATCACGACTCCTTCTGATGGTGTGTGTTTGTTGCTGCTCTGATTACTTTGCTTTTTGTGTTTTCTGGGTGTTTCATGACGACTTAAAGCCAGCTCGTTGGTTAGAGCATTCTTATTCAAACACGAGCTCTAAAATGAGCAAATATGCAGCCGTACAAGATTCAGATGTTTCAGCTAGAACAGACTGACCTCAGGAAACAGAAACTAGAAGGTAAAAGAGTCCCTGAGGGCCGCTGCAGTTATCCGACTCACACCTGGGACAGACAGAAGCAGCCCCCCAGCTTCCTTATTCAGCTCAGAAACACGGCTGCAGTACCACTCCTTTTCTGTCCCCTGAGCTACAATCAGAATCAGAATCAGAATCGCTTTTATTGCCAGGTATGTGGACACACACGAGGAATTTGACTCCGGTTACAGCTCGCTCTCTTTAGTGCAACAAGTACAAAAATAGACAAAAAATAGACATAGAACAAGGCTAAAGTATAAAGTGCAAATTGTTGCATGGTGCAAGGATGGATATTAAATATAAATATGATAAATTTATATAATATAAATACATCTATATATTATTTATATTATTTTACATAATATAAATATAATGTATACTAATGTACCCCCTGGGGTTAATCATTGGACCTAAAGGTACATATATGTACCTTTTTTTTCTACATGCTGGGGTACAATAGACGGTCTGTGTTAGGCTACTTCAGGACTAAACAAGCTGAGGCTGCGTTTCAGTTTATGCTC
>NC_134523.1:1235189-1237689 GCF_027942865.1 Odontesthes bonariensis | reverse complement strand
TCCAGATCAGAGACCCGGATTTTATACCAGGGTGTCCGTCTGAAAGGTGGCCATGTTTCCAGATCAGAGACCCGGGGTTTATACCAGGGTGTCTGTCTGAAAGGTGGCCATGTTTCCAGATCAGAGACCCGGGGTTTATACCAGGGTGTCCACCTGAAAGGTGGCCATGTTTCCAGATCTGAGACCCGGGGTTTATACCAGGGTGTCCGTCTGAAAGGTGGCCATGTTTCCAGATCTGAGACCCGGGGTTTATACCAGGGTGTCCGTCTGAAAGGTGGCCATGTTTCCAGATCAGAGACCCGGGGTTTATACCAGGGTGTCCGTCTGAAAGGTGGATATGTTTCCAGATCTGAGACCCGGGGTTTATACCAGGGTGTCTGTCTGAAAGGTGGATATGTTTCCAGGTCTGAGACCCGGGGTTTATTCCAGGGTGTCTGTCTGAAAGGTGGCCATGTTTCCAGATCTGAGACCCGGTGTTTATACCAGGGTGTCCGTCTGAAAGGTGGCCATGTTTCCAGATCTGAGACCCGGATTTTATACCAGGGTGTCCGTCTGAAAGGTGGCCATGTTTCCAGATCTGAGACCCGGGGTTTATACCAGGGTGTCCGTCTGAAAGGTGGCCATGTTTCCAGATCTGAGACCCGGGGTTTATACCAGGGTGTCCGTCTGAAAGGTGGCCATGTTTCCAGATCTGAGACCCGGGGTTTATACCAGGGTGTCCGTCTGAAAGGTGGATATGTTTCCAGATCAGAGACCCGGGGTTTATACCAGGGTGTCCGTCTGAAAGGTGGCCATGTTTCCAGATCAGAGACCCGGGGTTTATACCAGGGTGTCCGTCTGAAAGGTGGCCATGTTTCCAGATCTGAGACCCGGGGTTTATACCAGGGTGTCCACCTGAAAGGTGGCCATGTTTCCAGATCTGAGACCCGGGGTTTATACCAGGGTGTCTGTCTGAAAGGTGGCCATGTTTCCAGATCTGAGACCCGGGGTTTATACCAGGGTGTCCGTCTGAAAGGTGGCCATGTTTCCAGATCTGAGACCCGGGGTTTATACCAGGGTGTCCACCTGAAAGGTGGCCATGTTTCCAGATCTGAGACCCGGGATTTATACCAGGGTGTCCGTCTGAAAGGTGGCCATGTTTCCAGGTCTGAGACCCGGGATTTATACCAGGGTGTCCGTCTGAAAGGTGGCCATGTTTCCAGGTCTGAGACCCGGGATTTATACCAGGGTGTCTGTCTGAAAGGTGGCCATGTTTCCAGATCAGAGACCCGGGGTTTATACCAGGGTGTCCGTCTGAAAGGTGGCCATGTTTCCAGATCAGAGACCCGGGGTTTATTCCAGGGTGTCTGTCTGAAAGGTGGCCATGTTTCCAGATCTGAGACCCGGGGTTTATTCCAGGGTGTCCGTCAGAAAGGTGGCCATGTTTCCAGATCTGAGACCCGGGGTTTATTCCAGGGTGTCCGTCTGAAAGGTGGCCATGTTTCCAGATCTGAGACTTGGGGTTTATTCCAGGGTGTCCGTCTGAAAGGTGGCCATGTTTCCAGATCAGAGACCCGGGGTTTATTCCAGGGTCATCAGAACCAAGAAATGTGCAGGAAACACGTGACATCCACCAAGATGGCGAATACTGTGATGGATGCAACCAGAAACGTCACACTTTAATGCCCCTTTCACAACCTCCACCTCCTGTTGGGTGCAGCATCTCTGAAGCTTCTCCATCACGGCTTGGTTACCATGGTGACATAGAACCGAGTCCATTTCTAAACCCCTCTGATGACCTCATAGGATGGTTGGTCACAGGTTGGGGGGTCCCGCTCTGCTTGGCTCAGCTGCAGCTTCATGTCCTATTATTTTGTCCCAAATAATAACATTTATCAAGCTGGCTTTTGGAATATTCAGAAATATTTCATGAAAGTTATCATGAAATATAAAGACAGCCACCCTGAATAGAAATGTGTTTTTAGAATTGCAGGACTTCACTGTGGGACGGAACGGAAGACAAAACCTGAACCTCTTCGGCCTCAGAGACAGTGATGAAGCCTGCCTGATGTGCATCTGATGTGCAGTGGTAAGTTGTTCCACCTTTTAGGAGCTGCCATAATAAAGCCGGAGGGTGGGAGGGACCTGCTCAGGCTGCAGCAGCTGTGGAAGACGGATGGATAAATGAAACTGAGACACTTTCAGGTTTTTTAATCGTGCATGATGCAAACCTGTAATCATGTATGTATTCATATTTAAACCTGCCGGGTCAGACGGGGTGTGCTGTGATGGTTTTATCACATCTGAGAGTTTCACGTAATGCAGAATGAAGCCTTTCGGGTAGCAACTTTACACTTTATTGTGAAACAGGGAAACATTCTGAACTAATGGAGCTTTTTGGTGTGAAACAAGGTTTTCTTTTCTTTAGTTTGAAGCTCATCTTCTTTGGCCATTTAGCTACAAGCTAACTGTGGACAGGACACGCTGTCTGTGTTCCCTTTAAAGAAACCTTTCACTGGCT
>NC_134523.1:1222689-1230189 GCF_027942865.1 Odontesthes bonariensis | reverse complement strand
CCTGAGACGAGTGATGGAATAAGAGATGAGTTCCTGTACCATCACTGGTCCAGGTCGGCTGGATCCTGGAGGCAGTTCGGCTGAAAGAGCAGCTTTGTGCTCCATGGCTGTAATCATTTTAAATTCTACATATAAGCAACTTCCTGAAATAAGCAAGAGAATAAGGAAGATAAGGTGTTTGTCTCCCAGATGTGTTGGAGCTTCGCTGCTTCATTCCCAAGATGGAAGCCTGTAAATGCCACCAAGTAATACGTGTTTATGTGTTTCTGAAAGAGATGTACACCCCCCCATCACACACGTGTGTCACCACACACACACACACACACACACACACACACACACACACACACACACATATCCTTGTTTACCTCGCACTGCAGGACCGAGGTGAGTTTGGTGAGTTGTGGGGTCCACCCTTTCCAGTGGTACTAGAACTATGAAAAAAATCAGGCAAGTCCCAAAAAAAATCTTGATATTAAAAATAACTTTCAATAAACACAATTTGAAACTTTATTTTACATGTTAGTTTTAAATATTTTAAATATTTCCTTTAAATCAGGATCCATCAAGTTCAAGCCCAACCCTAATCTAACCCAAACATGCATTTGTCTGGATTTGATCATTTAATTTGAGAAAACCTAAAAATTTTGTTAAGTATTATTGATACTTTCATCTGGCTAAATAAATTAGATACACACACACACACACACACACACACACACACACACAGACACACACACACACACACACACACACACACACGCACACACACACACACACACACACACACACACACACACACACACACACACACGCACACACACACACACACACACACACACACACACACACACATACACACACACACACACACACACATCCTTGTTTACCTTCCACTGCAGGACCGTTGTGAGTTTGGTGAGTTGTGGGGTCCACCCTTTCCAGTGGTACTAGAACTATGAAAAAAATCAGGAAAGTCCCCAAATAAACCTTGATATTAAAAATCACTTTCAATAAACACAATTTGAAACTTTATTTTACATGTCAGTTTTTCAGTCACATCTGGGGCCCGTTTCTAAGCTTTCCACCTTTACACACATGAGATTTTTAGCCGGTTACGGGGCTTGCTTTTAACATTTTACACTTGTCCAAAGCACATTGGATCGCCTTGTTGCTGAAAAGTGCTATATAAATAAATTTCACTTCACTTGTTAGGTCTGCCTTTATAAAGATTTCCTTTAAATTAGGATCCATCAAGTTCAACCCCAGCCCTTGATCATTTAACTTGAGAAAACCTAAAAATTTCATTAAGTATTATTGATACTTTCATCTGGCTGAATAAACTAGATACACACACACACAGACACACACACACACACACACACACACACACAGATCAGTGTTTAACATGCAGAAGCTGTTCTGTCCCTTTAAGAGACGATGACACAGAGATGATTAATCACATCAACGTCTCATAATGAAAGTTGATTACAGATGCGCTCTAACAATGTCTCTGCATTACTTTTATTGCCTTCATTAGTACTTCCCTAATTGCCCGTTTGTGATTTGTTCTCAGATTTATTACAATCATTCTTTTCTTAAATTAATCCAAAGGAGATAGCAGCTTGTGATTGGACTACAAATCAGACGTTAATGTCTGGTGGAGGCAGCTTGGAGGTGGAGAAGTTCACGGCTCTGCGGCGTTAAAGGTGGATTCAGGTGGGACAGGTGCAGCTTCCCGTGCTGCCGCTCACATTCAAAGAAGAAAAAAGCTTTTTGAGTCTTCTGACACAGTGATTTATAACCCAGCAGTCGGGCCCTCAGGGGCCTCAGGGCCCTCGGTGTTGTTTCTCAGTGGAATTAACTCTGGATAAAATGAAAAATGTTCACATGTAATAATAAGCTGCAGCATGTTTGTCTGGTCAGGTCGCTGCTCCAAACTTTGTGTCTGTCCCTTTAAACATCAGCCAGCTCAGCTCAGAGAACTCCAGATGTTTCTCCATCCACTTCTCAGCACATTAACTCTCCATTTAACACCATGAAACTGTGTTTTTCTGTGTCACCGTCCAACATACCGGATGGAAGTCATGAAGCTGTGCATTTCCAGCCCACCTCACACTTCTATCAAAGCTAACAGAACAACAAGGGAACGAAATGTGAAACAATGGCTGTGTTCGAAACCGCATACTACATACTGCATACTACATACTACATACTGCATACTACATACTACATACTACATACTGCATACTACATACTACATACTGCATACTACATACTACATACTGCATACTGCATACTACATACTGCATACTACATACTGCATACTGCATACTACATACTACATACTGCATACTACATACTACAAACTGCATACTACATACTGCATACTACATACTGCATACTACATACTACATACTGCATACTGCATACTGCATACTACATACTGCATACTACATACTGCATACTGCATACTACATACTGCATACTGCATACTACATACTGCATACTACATACTGCATACTGCATACTGCATACTACATACTGCATACTACATACTGCATACTACATACTACATACTGCATACTGCATACTGCATACTACATACTACATACTACATACTGCATACTACATACTACTTACTACATACTGCATACTGCATACTGCATACTACATACTGCATACTACATACTGCATACTACATACTACATACTGCATACTGCATACTACATACTACATACTGCATACTGCATACTGCATACTACATACTACATACTGCATACTACATACTACATACTACATACTGCATACTGCATACTGCATACTACATACTGCATACTGCATACTACATACTACATACTGCATACTACATACTACATACTGCATACTGCATACTGCATACTACATACTGCATACTGCATACTGCATACTGCATACTACATACTGCATACTGCATACTACATACTACATACTGCATACTGCATACTGCATACTACATACTGCATACTACATACTACATACTACATACTGCATACTGCATACTACATACTGCATACTGCATACTACATACTACATACTGCATACTGCATACTACATACTACATACTGCATACTACATACTGCATACTGCATACTACATACTGCGTACTGCATACTACATACTGCATACTACATACTGCGTACTACATACTACATACTACATACTACATACTGCATACTGCATACTACATACTGCATACTGCATACTACATACTGCATACTGCATACTACATACTGCATACTACATACTACATACTACATACTGCATACTGCATACTACATGCTACATACTACATACTACATACTGCATACTGCATACTGCATACTACATACTGCATACTACATACTACATACTACATACTACATACTACATACTGCATACTACATACTACATACTGCATACTGCATACTGCATACTACATACTACATACTGCATACTACATACTGCATACTGCATACTACATACTGCGTACTGCATACTACATACTGCATACTACATACTGCGTACTACATACTACATACTACATACTACATACTGCATACTGCATACTACATACTGCATACTGCACACTACATACTGCATACTGCATACTACATACTACATACTACATACTGCATACTACATACTACATACTACATACTACATACTGCATACTGCATACTACATGCTACATACTACATACTACATACTGCATACTGCATACTGCATACTACATACTGCATACTACATACTACATACTACATACTACATACTTCATACTTCATACTGCATACTGCATACTACATACTACATACTACATACTACATACTGCATACTGCATACTGCATACTGCACACTACATACTGCATACTGCATACTGCATACTGCATGCTACATGCTACATACTACATACTACATACTGCATACTGCATACTGCATACTACATACTACATACTTCATACTGCATACTGCATACTGCATACTGCATGCCGCATACTGCATACTACATACTACATACTACATATTGCATACTACATACTGATCGATCAGACAGTATCAATCAATCAATCAATCAA
Source organism: Odontesthes bonariensis (assembly GCF_027942865.1). Lineage (NCBI taxonomy): Eukaryota > Metazoa > Chordata > Actinopteri > Atheriniformes > Atherinopsidae > Odontesthes > Odontesthes bonariensis. The sequence continues at coordinate 1,226,095 of NC_134523.1, read as the reverse complement.
TTATACTTTATTAATCCCCGAGGGGAAATTCCAGTTTCGGTCATGACAGACAACACAGAAACAGACAGGGGAGAGAGAGTGTGACCAAGGCATCGCAGCCCGCGGGCTCACGGCCACGCAGGCGCCGCCAGATAAGAAGGAAGGGGAACAACATTGGGTGAGGGGAGGGAAAAAAATCATACTTCACACTGTACCCTTATCAGGATACGGTCTGAGATCTCAAAAAAAACCTCAGCACAGAAAAAGCATCACATACACATAACAACACCTTAAGCAATGGGACAGTGAAGAGGTGAGGAATTGCATGTGTTATAAATGAGCATGTATGTGTATGCGTGTGTGTTTGTTCAATAATTCTGCACAGAATGTTGGATCAGGCAATTGTCCATGACAAGTTCGAATATGGCAGCCAGTTCCACAACAAATCTCACAGGAGTGCAGGAAGGGAGGGGGAGCACATGGGAAAGAGCATCATGTTATCATAACAAACGTGGACAATGATGTATGCAGAGTGTTTACCCACAATGCATTTTGCTCCTGCCCGAGCTGAAATCAGCCGGCCTGAAGCTGATTTCTCTTAAGCTCTAAACTCTGTAAACTTTAGCAACATTTGAAACATTTTCAGGAGAGAAAGTAGTCGTTTAGATCCCCAACGTGTTGAAAACCTGACAAAATACCGGCTGTTTACAATTTTGTTCCCACGAATTCGGCGCTACTAAAGCTAGCCGCAGTGAGCAACGCACTTCCGGTTATTTTCACAAAATAAAATACCCGTTGCCTTTTATCATAGGGAAAGCCATTACCATACAATTGGTGCTTTTGTTTTGAAAACAGGAAGTGAACCTACCCTCGTTGTATCTAGTTTGAAACTGCCGTTTTGACAGGAAATGACAATCGGCGACGTCACGTTACGTTGCATCTTGGGTAGTTTGAGTATGAGTAGTAACCTCATGATGCATACCCAACATTTAGGAGAATCTAGTATGCATCCGGGAACTTAAAAGTTAAAGTTAGTATGAGTAGTATGAGTAGTAGAAGTATGCGGTTTCCAACACAGCCAATGTGTCTTCACATCCTGAAACTCTCCTCCATGCAGCTGCTTCCTGAGGACGATATTTACTCAGAATTTAACTCCAGAATGAGGTGAGCTGCTCTGAGAATCCTGCTGCCACCTCAGACGGGGAAACATATCAGATCAGAGGACTGCTGAACACGTGAAAAAGCCCATCAGGACTTCACAGAGTAACTTTTTCACCTCGACAGAGTCAAACAGGAGTCCGGGTACAACGTCCTGGGAAAGGTGGGTAAAGCAGCCCCAGGGAGGACCGGAGTCCTTGTGCTGCAATTAGTTCCAGGTACAAGAGTCTGCGGCGTCATCGTTATCCAAAATGGTGTCACTTCAGGACGCCGCAGGGTCCCTGTGAATATCCAAATCACAGAACCATAAAAACAGCAGGAGGTCTGTTCTCTGAAGACGCTCCAGCTGCCAGAAGAGTTAAGGGTTCACAACAAATCCAGATGTTCAGTTAGAGCTCTGTTCTTAAATGCAAATGAGATGCAAATGATTCATTTTGAATGATTTAGTCTTCCATAAATAGTCATTTTAAAAAGGCCAAATTTACTGAAAAGAATCTGCAGAAATATTGGAAGTCAGTCTCAGGAAAAGTGGGACCGTTGGCAGCTGGCAGACCCAAACATCATGTTTACTATTTATTTATTTTATTTATTTTTTTATTATTGTAAAAGTCTGTTGCTCACAGGCTTTTATTCTGTAAAAGTCTGTCGCTCACAGGCTTTTATTTTGTAAAAGTCTGTCGCTCACAGGCTTTTATTTTGTAAAAGTCTGTTGCTCATAGGCTTTTATTTTGTAAAAGTCTGCTGCTGTCTGCTGTGGAACAGGAAAAGAAAGTAATCGGCGGATCCACCAAACCTGGAGAAGGGTACGGAACTTTTACTCGGCCATTTTCATGTTAAAGTTCTTCCAGACGGCGGAGTCGACAGAACCAAAGTCATCTGTAAACTCTGCCAAGTTGAATTGTCTTCTCAGCGTAGTAGTTCCAGTCTAAAATATCACTTAAAGGCAAAACACACAACTGATAGCAGCAAGTCATTCAAGGAAACAGACAGTGGAGCGAGGCTTCTACAAAAAAACTACAGAAAGATGCTGATGTTAAAAGTGTGTTTGCACAACAAATCTTATGGCACTTTCATTCATATGGCAGCACATTTAAAATAAAGCTAAATGCTAAAAGCTATACGCTACTTTTGGATTCATGTTTGGATTCTGCGTACAAATGCGATTAATCGTGATTAATCAGGGAAATCATGTGATTAATTAGATTAAACATTTTAATCGTTGCCCAGCCCTAATAAAAACACATTATTTAGAACATGATCCAGAAAAGTAATCAGATTCTGTTCTGTTGGAACTCTTCATCTTTACTTCCAATGAGAAGAAGCTGAACATCAGGAGGAAAACACAAATATACACGAGACCAGTGAGAGAAAGGGGGATCTTTGGCTGGAAAGGGGGATAGGGGACCCAGGGCCGAGCCAGCTGTCAAGTGGCCATGTGGCAGTTTGCAGATAAGGCCATGACTAAGTAATCAGGAGCTGACGGTGAGATCTGCCGCTCCTTCCCGGATGTGACATGCAGCCATGCCTCGTTGCTCCGCCGCAGCAGGCCGACTCTGAGGCGCCTCACTCCGCAGGAACTCAGCCCGATAGCGTTTCTCCAAAGGATTGTCATTCCGGCCGCCACAGCGGCTGCGCCGGGATTTTTAAATATCAGCGCAGATAGCACCGAGCTATCGTGGTTTCAGATAAAGTTCAATTATCCCGTTTGCGCATTGGGAGCCGCGTGTCCGGCCCTTTTATATTTAAATCTGTGTGCAGGTTCGGGTTCCCGGGCGCTTTATCGCGCACTGAACGCACTCTGTGCAGCTGATGGCAGATTAGGAAACGCCACTGTTTCCAATTTTTAGAGCCGACTTCAGACGGCAAGGAAATGGAACAACTGTGGCTTGTTTGGCTTTTTCTTCACCTCCATTTTGTTCCTTTAAATGATTTCCTCCTCTCCTTTCAACACCCATCCTGCTTTCTATCCCTCACTCTGTGTGCTTTCCTTTGTTTTAGCTCTTATTTCTGTATAAAGCGACTTTATGGGAACACTTCTGATCGATAACAAACTTAACTTCATGAAATAGCAAAATGGAAAAGAAGATTTTTAATTTGAAGAAAAACAGCATAAATAGGCCAAATTTAGCAGCTCTGAGCTTTGGAAACGAGCTCAGAGCTGCAGCAGCGGAGCCCTCAGCATCAAACCTGCGCCTCTATAATATATATATATATATATATATATATATATATATATACTGCACCTATCCCATCTGCTGTTTAGGGCCAG